>NC_061094.1:36906809-36979309 GCF_015104395.2 Macrobrachium nipponense
GGATTATGAATCTCAGATTTTAGATAGAAATCTGTATTTAATTAAATTAATTAACTTATTGCTATTTAATCTTATTTTTAATCTTGAATACTATTTATTGTTATTTATAGTATACATACTTCCTTTTCCTTATATGCTGTAATTCAGTTATTTATTTCTTTACTATTTATTATAACCGCCATTGTGATATGTTTCAATATCACACTCTGGAGAATAAACAGTTCATCTCCTTAAGAATATTTTTTATTTGCCATAAATAGCTTTGATTCTTTTATGACTGGTGTCAATATGTATTCGAATATATCACGAAACGAAACAAGATGGAGAATCGCACAGAAATGAGCATTTGATATAATTATAAGAGAGAGGTTAAGATTATTTTGTTGAGGAAATCTTATAAGGCCTCAACTGATCTGTGAAAAAACAGAATGCTGTTGGATATGCAAATAAATCAGCAAATGAAACTCATCCAAGAGGTATCATTTCAAGTAATTTTTGTGGAGTAAACTCAAATTTTTCTTCACCTAGTACTTTACAGAGCGCTCTTCTAATAGTCTATATGTTGTAGAAGCATTTTCTTTCTTTCTCTCCTTCTCTCAAGGAGCCAATGCCTTTTGAATTACAGAAATAAATTTCGACCCAAGAAACAACCTTCTCACAAATTCTCAGAGGTAGATATTCTAATGGTATTAATTGACTCGCTGATGGTCGGGAATTTCTGTAAAATTCGGTAACCGGGGAAAACCTCAGACACAGAAGCACTTAGGTTCCAAGCTCTTCTATGATCTTTGTGAGTCAATGGTATCGCCTTGGCCTGTGGCTCGGAAGACTGTGGTTCGTTCCCAGTGTGAGTCAGAAAATAAATTTGTATGACACATGCGGTCACCAATTCTATATATATATATATATATATATATATATATATATATATATATATATATATATATATATTATTATATATATATATATATATATGTTTGTGTGTGTGCATGGAGGGTATGAAAAACACCACAGTAAACAAGTGCTCGATTCCACTGTGCCCGACTGCAGTATGAGTTCCATAAAATTAAGATAATCGAGGAATAATCTATTAATATTGTTATCTCAGACGGAGGATCATGTATCTATCTCTATAGATTGGATTAAGAGGAGTAACTATGACATCAGAAACTGTTGTTGAGATCCAGATTTAATTCTTGAATGAGATCCGTTTCATATAGCATGATTCCTACCTTCTCAGCCCCAAACACCACTGTTTGAAAAACACCCGAATCAGCAGCTAAGGCCTAATTATTGCTTCAGTCAAAAGTTTGTCTTTAGGACTTTTCTGAATTCTTACATTGTGGTGATGTCTACTCAGCTTACTACACATGCCCTAACCAACACCAACAAGTGTATGTCATGGAAATGATTGACCGCATGTGAGAAGCAGTGTATAGATTCTCTGAAGCGATGCACATCCTGCAACGGCACCCTTTCTCAACATTATACAGGAATGGCACTGTTCCTTGATAATGTTGAGGAAACATGATGCAGGAATGCATTATCCTCCCTACACCCTTGAACAAAAGGCCAGCGAAGAATCAGGGGGATAGAAGACCCCTGGGACAACCAATTAGTCTCCAGGCAGTAAAGATTCTCGATCCCGTGAAACTTATAAGTGAAACATCGAACAATTGATGGCATGAGTGTTACTGGTCGGTTAATTAATTACCAAATAGTCATCCCTGAGCCATACCACTATACCTTTCTCCCAATAAGACGCACAATGTCCTTTGAAAGGTGACTTCAACCGTTTTTCCTTCTGAAACAACAAGGCGTATTGTACACTAAGTAAATGGAAATGGTGAACTACAAAATCGTGGATTGTGGGGTTAGCTGCAGTTACATTTACCTAGGTTAAGTAAAAGTGAGTAGTATTATTTCGCAAAGTACTATGTATCCCAACATTTCCCTCCTTGACAAACATAGCTGGAAATTGTCGTTTTCATTAAATATGCATCATTAATATTACGATAGCTGAAGTGATATACCAATCCCTTGATCCAGAGCGCGAGTCGATCCCACTCCATAAATAGGATAATATTTCACTCGAACGTAATTACTTTTGAGAAAACATTATTAGTTTTTATGCAGTCACGCCTAATGAAAGATAAATCAACCAAAAAACAGAATGTCTATGAAACAGCAATAAACAATGCTGGACCTCGGATCCACACCAACTTCTATTCAGTTTTCCATTTTGCAAAATCTATTCATTGGTTTACAAAACTGGTAATTTTATTTTAATCACGAAGTACACTCAGTTGTATTACACATAAGAAAATGAAATATGTAATGGTTAAAATATGCCTTATTGAAGTCTCCAAGAAGAGGTCGATTTTTGGACGAAAATGTTTGGTTTTTTTTAACCATGTACATTTTATATTTTCCTATGTAAAACAGAATATTCAAAGATTTTTCATTAATATTCCTTAGAGCTTAGACAGACAAGTTGAACCAAAATTAGGATAATGGTACAATACATGTAATATAATAATAATTATTATTCCTAAAATAATAAGATTGATTGATTGTGTCTATTAACCTGGTAAAATAATAAAAGTTCTCCTAATTGTGATGAAGACGTTCAACAACCTCTTCTGGCAATTAAAATACATGCAGAGGTTTCGTCGCACTTGCAACTGATAACGATCGGTAACATTGCTGGACACGAGCCGGATCATTTCACACTCGATAAGAAACAACTTAGCGCGAATGCGTCAGTCCTTTCCGTCTTCGAAGAAACGATGTATTGGCCTTGGCTATCAATCATATCCGTATTCCCGACAGAACCAGGACCTATAAAAGGGACCTTAGCTTCCAAAACACTGTCAGACAATCTTCTCTTGTTCACTGGTAGCATCTGAAAGTCAGCGACCGAAAACAGTTTCTCATTTTCTTCACATTCAGATCTTTTTCAACTATTCAAGATGGTTCAAAGAGGTGCCACAGTAACTGCAACGAAATTAGTATTGGTGGTGGCTGCCATTTCGGCGTCCTTGCCAGCTCTCGCATCTGCTTCACCTGTGCGAGATGGAACCTCGCCAGCTTCACCTTCAGTCGTCATCGTCAATGGAACCTCAGCCGAAATCGGTTTCATGGACAACGCCTTCATCTACTGCAGGATACAACTCCCACATGCACAGGACTCCTCCACCACTACAGGATCGAATGGCACAATTGCTCAGGGGAAACAGTGCCCACCTGGAGTCAGGATGCCCACGTGTACACACTTGGCAGTGGCAGTCATGTGCCCCACTCGTACCTGGTGTTCCAGGACTTCACCAGCAGACTGTCCTGGGGACTACTCCTGCAGCGTCAAGAGGAACGGCGTCGCCCTTTCCTCCAGTCGCATTGCTGTCCGTTGAAGTTGCTCGGAAGGGAAACGGCTTCGGATTATGAATCTCAACTTTTAGATACAAATCTGTATTTAATCAAACTAACTTATTGCAATTTAATCTTATTTTTATCTGAGTATATTTATTGTTATTTTATAGTATACACTTCCTTTTCCTTACTTGCTGTAATTTAGTTACCTATTTCTTTACTATTTATTATAATCCCATTGGATATGTTTTCAATATCACATTCTGGAGGATTAAACATTCATCTCAATTAGAATATCTATTATTTAGCCTAAATAGTACTGTGATTGTTTTGACTCTTGTCAATATTTATTCGAATCGAATCTCTCACTAATGAAACAAGATATGAAATGCGCAGAAAAAAGCATTTGATTTAATTACAGTATATAAGTAAAAGATTATTTTTATTTAGGAATTATATGAGGCCACACCTTATTTCTGAAAAACAGAAACGGTGCAGGATATGTGAATTAACCAGCAAACGAAGCTCAACCATGAAGTTATCTTTAAAGTAATTATGCAATGTAAATTAAATAACTACAAGTACTTTATGTAATGCTCTGCTAATATTCTATATATTATGGAGGTATTTTCTTTCTTCTCCTCCTTCTCTCAATGAAACCAATCAGTTTCGCATTATACTAAATAAATTTCGACTGAAGAATCAACCCACTCCTAAAATCTTGTAGCTAAACATGCTAAATGGTACCAATTCACTTGCTAATGGGTCGGAAATTTAGGTAAAATTCGCTGACCGTGACAACCGCAGGAACAAGAACGCCTAGATTCCAAGATCTGTTATGATCTTTGTGGGTCAATTGGTATCACCCTGGACTTAGGCTCGGGAGACTGGGGTTCGTTCCCAGTGTGTGTCAGAATAATTTGTACAGGAACATATGCTTATGTTTTCATCATTTTCATAGACACACACACACACACACATATATATATATTATATATATATATATATATATATATATATACTCATATATATATATATGTATATATTATATATATATATATATATATATATATATATTTGTGACGAAGTGCTAAGTATCTGGTTACTACACATACTAATCATTAAATGAGTACATCACAACAGCCAGACACCCTGAAACCTTCATCACAGGGAAAAATACGATTGAATACTCTAAAGGCAACAGTGATCCCTTAAACAACTTACCAGTATTACAGAAAAAAACCAGACTTAAGTTCATTAAAACAGGATAGAGGTAATCTTATATGTAATTAGATTAATTAAAGGGCAACAACACTCCATCAACAACTTCAAAAGTTTAAGTATTTCCTGATTTCAAAAAGTCTAAGCACTTCCCTGGTTTTAAACTCACTTCAAGTAAATTGAAGGAAAAAAACAGCCTCAATTATCACTCTGTTTCTACCTAAACTAAATATTATTACTTATACTGGTGAAAAGAAAACACTTATAAAAATTTTTTGATACAAAAATTTCTTATCAAAACTCAAATTTTTAAGTGAAATTCACAATCTCAGGGAAATTTGCTGTTATTTGAAAACAACACAAATTTAATTAATTCTTGAGTTAATTAAGTAAAATTATTAAACGAAAATTAATTTATCACAATATTCAATAAAATTGATTAATTAAGCGAAATTCAAAAGTGTTAGACAATAATTAAGATTTGGAAATTAATTCACAAGTGTTAAATAACAACAATACGCTTGAAAAGAATTCTAAGTAAATAGAAATTAATTCACAAGTGTTAAATTCAATTAAATGTGCAACGATTAATTATTGAAAACAATTAAGTTAACTAAATTGAGAAAGCAAATGAAAACACCACAGAAAAATATGGAAAATACCAAAACTGTAAAAAGCGCTAATCACACGATAATATAAAATAAAAACACACCATTTCAATAGAAAATGGATAAATGCACAATAAATAACTTCAATAAGAAAAATGGATAAATACACAAAAATCACCTCAAATGAAACAAACACAAAAATTTGCAGTGTGTAAAAAATTGAAATCGTTCTTCAAACCACTGTAACTATCAGTTGCAACTAATAAATCTTACAATAACACATTACTTCGGTACCAATTTTCTTTCTTCTGCAGCTTACCTCCAAAATTTCACCAGTTCACAATTTTTTAGAAAAAGAAAAGGCGCCGTTACACCCTTGTACAATGTTTGTTCAGATTCCACAATAAGCACTAAATAATATTAAATAACTCTAAGAAATATCAAATCGGCAATTTATATGAGTGACCAACAACTGAGTATAAAATCTTTACATTACGTTTAATGTAAAATCATATATGACGAGAGAGAGAGAGAGAGATGAGAGAGAGAGCGAGAGAGAGAGAGAGAGAGAGAGAGAGATGACCTCTATATGCCATGAATTCAAAGTGTAATGTGCGGTCTCTCTCTCTCATCTCTTGTATGGGCAAAACTTCAAGAAAAACTGACAGGCTCAAATCATTTTGGACACGCAGTTCAGCTATTATCATAAAAATTCCCTTTCAAAACTATAAATAAAGAGAAATTGAAATTACAATTGGAAATAACATTTATTATTACGTGATTTAGATGATAAAAGTATTCTAATATGAAAGGAATAATGATTTTATTTACAAAGAAAGCAACACTAAATGGCGTCATTCCCAAACGATGACATATGCTTAAACAGATGGTTCTAGAACGATCTTACGAAAAGATGATGCAATACCATAGGGAACAGGGTGAAATCTTCACGTGGCTTCTCGACAAAGAAGTACTCGTCTGAAACAGACTCGAGCGAGTAAGATTGACATTTTATGAAAACAAACGGAGGCTTCGAGCTCTCCTTTATCTGATCGACAATGTTTAATCTCTTCTTCTTTTCACATTCTACATTATCTTAACTTTTTAAATAATGTTATGCAAAATCTGATCATAAATTTTTTAGAACATCCTATAACTGTAAGCTAAATAACGAATCTGAAATAGCAGCATATAATATATATGATATATATATATATATATATATATATATATATATATATATATATATATATGCTTTTGTTTTAAGCAAATTGAAGGGATGGCGATGGGCAGCCCACTTGGTCCCACCTTCGCCAATATTTTTATGAACTCCCTGGAGGAGACCTCTTTGACAGTTGCCCCCTCAACATTTATCCCCACCCTGTTTTACAGAAGGGACGTGGATGACACGTTTGCATTGTTTAGGTTTGATTTTAATGCTGAAGCTTTTTAGAATTTTATTAACTCATCATCCAATAATATTAAGTTCACCATAGAGAAAGAATCCCATAACTCCCTACCATTTTTAGATTTACTTGTTTCCAGAGACAATAATAGCTTTCATACGGGAATTTATAGAAAGAGTACATTCACAGGTTTAGGGACAAATTTCTATAGCTCATGTAATTTTAATTTTAAATTAAATTGTGCCCTCTCCACCCTCCTTCATAGAGCCTTTGTCCTCACTTCCAGTTGGGTCTCTTTCCACAACGAAATAGATTTTTTAGTAAACTTTTTTTTTAACAACAACTGTTTCCCGTCAGTGCACTTTTATAGAACTCTCAATAAATTTTTAACAGGAAAATGAACCCCCCACCTCCTATACATATCGTTCCCAAATTAATTATCTATGCTAAGTTCCCTTTTCTCCATGAAAGTTCCTTCAAAAAGAAAGTTATACAAATAATTATCAATGAATTACCAGTCTTGAACCTAAAATTAATTCCGAAAAATCCTCTAACCATCCGATCTCTTTTCAGAGCCAAAGACAGATTAAGCCAGCCTTTGATGTCCAACATAGTTTATAAATACACATGTCCCAGATGTAATCGGGGTACTTATGGTTGGATGCACGAAGAGGCTGCTACAAGTCCGTTTCTGCGCCACAAAGGAGTCAGTTTCCGACAGGATGCAAACTATCCAATCCTGAGCTATCTAGCATCCGTAATCACACCATTACCTGTCGCTCCCGCTTGACATCGATGATTTTAAAATTATTGGATCAGCCAATAAGGATGATGAACTTCTAACACTGGACCAAGTGTAACCGAATTTAAATGCCCAGTCCTCATCAGTTCAGTTGTTTATAGCCTAACCACTTGCTTGTTTACTTAAGTTCTGTCTCTCGTCTTTTGTATAGTTTTGTGTGTATGGGTGTTTTTTCTTTTTTTTTTTCTCTCCCGCTCTGTCCTTCAGTCACCTTCTATTTTTACCCTGGTAGGTTGTCTCTCCAACCTAGTGTTTGTTGTATAGTAATTTTTACCTTTTAAATGTTTTAGTGTCCAATTTTAAATATTATACCGTGTTTTTTTATCATGACGAGTCTTATATGTTTGTATTTTTATCAATTCCCAGCCTTGAAAATGCATAGAAGCGATGTGAAACGTCGGCAATAATTATGTAGTACGCTGAGACATGCCTTTACCTCTCCGCCTAGTGATATATGTGTATATATATATATATATATATATATATATATATAATATATATATCTATATATATATATATACATATTTATTATTTATTTATTTATTTATTTATACATGTTTGTGAGTGTTTAAGTGATTACAATTTTTATTTTGTATGGAGGGTATGAATAACAGAATTTCGCCTTTTATTCCAAGTAAATAAGTGCTCGATTCCAATGTCTCGGACTACAGTATGAGTTCCCATACAATTAAGATGATGGAGGAATAATCTATTAATATTGTTATCTGAGACGGAGGATCATAATAGTATCTGATCTCTACAGTTTGGATTAAGAGGAGTAAACTGATGACGTCAGAAACTGTTGTGAGATCTGATTTAATTCTTTAATGAGATCCGGTTCACCATGGCGTGATTCCTATCTTCCCAGCCCCCCACAACAATCCCTGTTTGAAAAACACCCGAATCTGCAGCTAAAGTCTAATTATTGCTCAGTCAAAACTTTGTATTTAAGACTGTATGCATTCTTGCACTGTGGTGTGTCTACTCAGCTTACTACACAGACTTCTTGTGCCTAACAACACCAACAAGTACAAGCCATGGAAATGATTGACCGCATTGTACCAGCGCTGTCTGACATTCTCTAAAGCGCTGCACATCTTGCAATGGCACCCTTCCTAAACATTATGCAGGAATGGCACCATTCTGATATGCTGAGGGAACATGATGCACGAATGCCTTATCCTCCCTACACTCTGAACAAGAGGCCAGCGAAGAATCGGGGGGTGGGGAGGAGGGATAGAAGACCCCTGGAACAAGCAATTGGTATTTAGGCAGGTAAAAGGTACCTCGATCCTATGTAATTCCTTATGTGAAAGATCGACCAATAATGACGGTGGTTTCTATTCAGTGATTAATTGCCAAATAGTCATCCCCTGAGCCCATACAATTTAGCTTTCCCTCAAGTACGCGTACAATGTCCTTTGGGAAGTTACTCCATCGCTTTCTTTCTGAAGCAAGGCTTATTGAACCCCAATAGGTATTATTTACGAAATCGAAGTTGCAGTTATATTTAGCTAGGTTAAATAAATTAATCTAGTATTATTACCCAAAGACGACGTTATCATATACATTTCCTCTTACAAATAGCTGGAAATTGTCGATTTCAACAAATATGCATCATTAACAATTACGACAAATGAGGTGATATACTAATCCTGCATCCAGATCGCGAGTTGATTCCACCCTCCAGAACTCGATAATATTTCACTCAAATGTAATTTGGGTGAAATATTATTTTTTTCTGAACATAGCAGAAAAATGCTGGACCAAAGACGAAACATAAATCCACACCACAACTATTCAGTTTTTCAATTTTCCTAAAATAAATTCATTATTTTATAAAACTGGTAATCTCAGACACGAAGATATCAGTTGTATTGCACACAAGAAAATGGAAAATGTAAATGATTAAAATATGCCTTAATGAAGTTTACAAGAAGAGGTCCATTTTTGGAAGAAAATGCTAGGCTTTTTTTGCCATTAAATTCTATATTTTCTTATGTGGGCCAAATATTCTTTGGCTTATCAGTAATATTCTTTAGACGGACTGACAAAGCGAATCGAAAAAGGATAATAATACATATATAGTAATAATTATTATTCCAAAAACAATAAGAGTTTTGCTAATGGTGATGAAGATGGAATCAACCACCTCTTCTGGCAATTTAAGAAAGCACTGAGGCTTCGTCATACAACTGATAACGATCGGTAACAATACTGGCACGAGGCGGAATCATTTCACACTCGATAAGAAACAACTTAACGCAAACGCGTCCAGTCTCCGTCGTTTCGAAGAAACGATGTACTGTGCCTTGGCTATCAGTCATATCCGTATTCCCCGACAGAGCCAATAGCTATAAAAGGGACCTTGGCTTCCACAACACCTGTTAGACAAGCTTCTTCTATCAAACTGACAGCATCTGAAAGTCAGCGACCGAAACCAGTTCTTCGTTTTTCTTCACATCATATCTTATTCAACTGTTCAATAGGTTCAAAGAACTGCTACAGTTACTGCAACGAATTAGTGTTGGTGGTGGCTGCCATTTCAGCGTCCTTGCCAGCTCTCGCTCTGCTTCACCTGTGCGAGATGGAACCTCCCCAGCTCACATTCAGTCGTCATCGTCAATGGAACCTCAGCCGAATCGTTTCATGGACAACCCCGGCCCATCAATCTACTGTAGGATACAACTCCCACATTGCACAGGACTCCGTCACCACTACAAGATCGAAATGGCTCAATTCCTCAAGAAGAACAAACAGTGCCCCACCTGGAGTCAGGATGCCCACGTGTACACTTGGCAGTGGCAGTCATGGTGCCCCCACTCGTACCTGGTGTCCAAGGACTTCACCAGCAGGCTGTCTGGGGACTAACCCTCCTGCAGCGTCAAGAGGATCGGCATCACCCTTTCCTCCAGTCGTATGCTGTTCCATTGAAGTCGCCCTGAAGGGCAATTGTTTCGGATTATGAATCTCAGATTTGAGAAAAGAGTTCTGTATTTAATCAAGTTACTTATTCCTATTTATCTTTTATTATCTGAATATTATTTATGTTATTTATCTTATATCATACCTCCTTTTCCTTATTTGCTGTAATTCAGTTATTTTATTTCTTTACTATTATGATAATTGCCATTGTAAGATATTTTCAGTATTCTATTCTGGAGAATAACCAAGTCATCTCCTATAATATCTTTTATTTAGCAATGAATACTCTGATTTTTTATGACTAGTGCAATATTTTTATTCGAATCTGTCACGAACGAAACAAGATGGAGGAAAGCATGAAAAAAGAGCATTGAATATATAATATAGAGAGAGGTTAAGATGATTTATGTTGAGAAATCATATAGGCCTCAACTGATTTGTGGAAAACTGAAATGGTGTCAGATATGTAAATAAATAGCAAACGAAGCTCAGCCGAAAAATTTTATTTTAAATTCAAATTTACTTCACCAACTACTTTCCATGACGCTCTGCTGATGTTCTATATTTTATAGAAGTATTTTATTCTTTCCCTCCTTCACTCAAGTAACCAATCGCTTTGAATTACTTAAAAAAATTTCGACTCAAGAATCAACCCCACTCCCAAAATCTCAAAGCTAGATAGTCTAAATGGTTCTAATTGGTTCGCTGATGTGTCGGGAATTTCGGTAAAATTCGGTAACCGGGGAAAAACCTCAGGCACAGAAGCACTTAGGTTCCAACCTCTTTTATGATCTTTGTGGATCAATTGGTAACACCCTGGCCTGTGGCTGGGGAGACTGGGGTTCGTTCCCAGTGAGAGTCAGAAATGAATTTGTATGGCACATGCGTTCATCAATTCCACATATATATATGCTTGAGTGTGTGACATTGCCGTGATTATTTATTTGTTTATTTATTTTTTGTATGGAGGGGTCTTAATAACATCACATATATAAGGAATTTCACCTTTTAATCCAAGTAAACAAGTGCGAGATTCACTGTGCCCGACTGCAGTATGAGTTCCTTAATAATTAAGATAATCGCGGAATAATCTATTAATATTGCTATATGATAAGGAGGATCATAGTATTGATCTCTACAGTAACTGATGACGTCAGAAACTGTTGTTGAGTCAGATTAATTCTTAAATGAGATCCGTTCAACATGGCATGATTCCTATCTTCCCAGCCCCCTAACAACCCCTGTTTGAAAAACACCCAAATCTGCAGCTAATGTCTAATTATTGCTTCAGTCAAAAGTTTGTCTTTAGGACTGTCTGAATTCTTACATTGTGGTGATGTCTACTCACTTACTACTCATGCCCTAACCAACACCAACAAGTGTATGTCATGGAAATGATTGACCGCATGTGAGAAGCAGTGTATAAGATTCTCTGAAGCGATGCACATCCTGCAACGGCACCCTTTCTCAACATTATAGAGAAATGGCACTGTTCCTTGATAATGTTGAGGAAAAAAACATGAAGATATCACTCAGTTTTATTGCAAATAGGAAATGGAAACTATAAATGATTAAAACATTCCTTAATGAAGTTTACAAGAAGAGGTCCCATTTGTGAACGAAAATGCTAGGCACTTTTTGCCATTAAATTCTATATTTTCCTGTCGACCAAATATTCTTTGTTTATCAGTAAATATTCTTTAGACCGACAGACAGATCGAATCGACATAAGGATACTGATACATATATATAATAATAATTATTATTCCAAGAAAAATAAGATTTTTCCTAATTATGTTGACGATGGCAATTTAAAAAAGCAATGAGACTTCGTCATACAATTGATAACAAGAGGTAACAATGCTGGACACGAGGCGGAATCATTTCACACTCGATAAGAAAACAAATTAACGCAAACGCGTCAGTCTTCCGTCGTTCGAAGAAACGATGCACTGGCCTTGGCTATCAGTCTATATCCGTATTCCCGACAGAACCAGGACCTATAAAAGGGACCTTGGCTTCCACAACACTGTCAGGCAATCTTCTCCTATCAAACTGAGAGCATCTGAAAGTTAGCAACCGAAAACAGTTCTTCGTTTTCTTCACATTCAGATATTTTTCAATTAGTCAAGATGGTTCAAAGAACTGCTACATTTACTGCACGAAATTATGTTGGTGGTGCTGTCATTTCAGCGTCCTTGTCAGCTCTCGCATCTGCTTCACCTGTGCGAGATGGAACCTCGCCAGCTTCACCTTCAGTCGTCATCGTCATGGAACCTCAGCCGAAATCGGTTTCATGGACAACGCCTTCATCTACTGTAGGATACAACTCCCACATGCACAGGACTCTCTCCACCACTACAGGATCGAATGGCACAATTTCCTCAGGGGAAACAATGCCCACCTGGAGTCAGGATGCCCACGTGTACACACTTGGCAGTGGCAGTCATGTGCCCCACTCGTACCTGGTGTTCCAGGACTTCACCAGCAGACTGTCTGGGGACTACTCCTGCAGCGTCAAGAGGAACGGCGTCGCCCTTTCCTCCAGTCGCATTGCTGTCCGTGAAGTCGCTCTGAAGGGAAACTGTTTCGGATTATGAATCTCAGATTTTAGATAGAAATCTGTATTTAATGAAATTAACTTATTGCTATTTAATCTTGTTTTTATCTGAATATTATTTATTGTTATTTATAGTATACATACTTCCTTTTCCTTATATGCTGTAATTCAGTATTTATTTCTTTACTATTTATTATAACCGCCATTGTAATATGTTTCAATATCACACTCTGGAGAATAAACAGTTCATCTCCTTTAGAATATTTTTTATTTTTTATCCATAAATAGTGTGATTGTTTTATGACTAGTGTCAATATGTATTCGAATATATCACGAACGAAACAAGATGATGAAGAAACGCACAGAAAATGAGCATTTGATATATTTATAAGAGAGAGGTTAAGATTATTTTTGTTAAGGAAATCCCGTAAGGCCTCAACTGATCAGTGAAACACAGAAATGCTGTTGGATATGCAAATAAATCAGGAAACGAAACTCATCCAAGAAGGTATCATTTCAAGTAATTTTTGTGGAGTAAACTCAAATTTACTTCACCTAGTACTTTACACAGCGCTCTGCTAATAGTTTCTATGTTGTAGAAGTATTTTCTTTCTTTCTCTCCTTCTCTCAAGGAGCCAATGCCTTTGAATTACATAAAAAATAAATTTCGACCCAAGAAACAACCCACTCACAAAATCTCAAAAGTAGATATTGTAAATGGTATTAATTTGACTCGCTGATGGGTCGGGAATTTCTGTAAAATTCGGTAACCGAGGGAAAACCTCAGGCACAGAAGCACTTAAGTTCCAACCTCTTCTATGATCTTTGTGAGTCAATTGGTATCGTCTTAGGCGCCCTGTAGCTCGGGAGACTGTGGTTCGTTCCCAGTGTGAGTCAGAAATAACTTTGTATGACACATGCGGTCACCAATTATATATATATATATATATATATATATATATATATATATATATATATATATATATATATATATATATATATATATATATATATATATATATATTGTGTGCATGGAGGGTATGAATAACACCACATTTAACAGAATTTCACCTTTTATTCCAAGTAAACAAGTGCTCGATTCCACTGTGCCCGACTGCAGTATGAGTTGTCATATAATCAAGATAATCGAGGAATAATCTATTAATATTGTTATCTCAGACGGAGGATCAATAGTATCTAATCTCTATAGATTGGATTAAGAGGAGTAACTAATGACATCAGAAACTGTTGTTGAGATCAGATTTTAATTCTTGAATGAGATCCGTTTCAATATAGCATGATTCCTACCTTCTCAGCCCTCAAACAACCACTGTTTGAAAACACGTGAATCAGCAGCTAAGGCCTTATTATTGCTTCAGTCAAAGTTTTGTCTTTAGGACTGTCTGAATTCTTACATTGTGATGATGTCTACTCAGCTTACTACACAGACTTCTTGTGCCCTAACCAACACCAACAAGTGTATGTCATGGAAATGATTGACCGCATGTGAGAAGCAGTGTATAAGATTCTCTGAAGCGATGCACATCCTACAACGGCATCCTTCTCAAACATTATACAGAAATGGCGTTGTTCCTTGATAATGTTAGGAACACGATGCAGGAATGCTTTATCCTCCCTACACCCTTGCACAAAGGCCAGCGAAGAATCAGGTGGGTAGAAGACTCCTGGGACAACCAATTAGTCTCCAGGCAGGTAAAAGATTCCTCGATCCCGTGAAACTTACAAGTGAAAGATCGAACAATTGATGACATGAGTTGTTACTGGTCGGTTAATTAATTGCCAAAATAGTCATCCCCTTGAGCCATACACTGTACCTCCTTTCTCCCAATAAGACGCACAATGTCCCTTGGAAAGTTACTTAAACCGTTTTCCTTCTGAAAAAAGGCGTATTGTACTAGTAGAAAATGGATGAACTATAAAATCGATGGTGTGGTAGCTGCAGTTACATTTACCTAGGTTAAATAAAGTGAGTAGTATTATTTCGCAAATACTATGTATCTCAACATTCCCTCTGACAAACAGCTGGAAATTGTAGTTTTCATTAAATGCATCATTAACAATTACGATAGCTGAGGTGATATACCAATCCTTGATCCAGAGTGCGAGTCGATCCACTCCATAATATGATAATATTTCACTCGAACGTAATTACTTTTGAGAAAAAATAATTAGTTTTTATGCAGTACTGCCTAATGAAATGATAAATCAAACCAAAAACGAAGTGTCTGAAACAGCAACAAACAATGCTGTACTCGGATCCACACCAACTTCTATTCAGTTTTCAATTTGCAAAAATCTATTCATTGGTTTACAAAACTGGTAATGTTAATCACGAAGATAACACTCAGTTGTATTACATAAGAAAAGGAAATATGTTAATGGTTAAAATATGCCTTATTGAAGTCTCCAGAAGAGGTCGATTTTTGGACGAAAATGTTTGGCTTTTTTAACCATGAAACGTTTTATATTTCCTATGTAAAACGGAATATTCAATGATTTTTCATTAATATTCCTTAGAGCTTAGACAGACAATTGAACCAAAATTAGGATAATGGTACATACATATAATATAATAATAATTATTATTCCTAAAATAATAAGATTGATTGATTGTGTCTATTAAAACTGGTAAAATAATAAAAGTTTTCCTAATGTGATGAAGACGTCCAACAACCTCTTCTGGCAATTAAAATACATGCAGAGGTTTCGTCGCACTTGCAACTGATAACGATTCGGTAACATTGCTGGACACGAGCCGGAATCATTTCACACTCGATAAGAAACAACTTAGCGCGAATGCGTCAGTCTTCCGTCGTTCGAAGAAACGATGTACTGGCTTTGGCTATCATTCATATCCGTATTCCGATAGAACCAGGACAGGACCTATAAAAGGGACCTTAGCTTCCAAAAACACTGTCAGACAATCTTCTCTTGTCAAACTGATAGCATCTGAAAGTTAGCGGCCGAAACAGTTCTTCGTTTTCTTCACATTCAGATCTTTTTCAATTAGTCAAGATGGTTCAAAGTGCTACATTTACTGCAACGAAATTAGTGTTGGTGGTGGCTGCCATTTCAGCGTCCTTGCCAGCTCTCGCTTCTGCTTCACCTGTGCGAGATGGAACCTCGCCAGCTTCACCTTCAGTCGTCATCGTCAATGGAACCTCAGCCGAAATCGGTTTCATGGACAACGTCTCATCTACTGTAGGATACAACTCCCACATGCACAGGCTCCCTCCACCACTACAGGATCGAATGGCACAATTCCTCAGGGGAAACAATGCCCACCTGGAGTCAGGATGCCCACGTGTACACACTTGGCAGTGGCAGTCATGTGCCCCACTCGTACCTGGTGTTTCAGGACTTCACCAGCAGACTGTCTGGGGACTACTCCTGCAGCGTCAAGAGGAACAGCGTCACCTTTTCCTCCAGTCGCATTGCTGTCCATTGAAGTCGCCCTGAAGGGCAATTGTTTCGGATTATGAATCAGATTTCAGATAGAAATCTGTATTTAATAGTTAACTTATTCCTATTTAATCTTTTATTTATCTGAATATTATTTATTTATTATAATCGCCATTGTGATATGTTTCAATATCACATTCTGGAGAATAAACAGTTCATTCCCTTTAGTATATCTCTTATTTAGCCATAATAATTTTGATTGTTTTATGACCTAGTGTCAATAGTATTCCAATCTCTCACCAACGAAACAAGAGCAGTTGATATAATTATAAGATAGAGGTTAAGATTATTTTGAGGAAATCCTATAAGGCATCAACTGATTCCTGAAAACATCAATGGTGTAGTATATGTGAATTTAGCTGCAAACGAAGCTCAGCTGAGAAGTTATATTTAAATTTAAATTTTACCTCGCTAAGTACTTTCCATAATGCTCTACTAATGTTCTATATGTTATAGAAGTATTTTTTTTTTCTTTCCCTCCTCTCTCAAGGAACCAATAGCTAGATGTTCTAAATGGTACTAATTGGTTCGCTGATGGGTCCAGAATTTCGGTTAAAACTCAGTAACCGAGGAAAACCCTCAGGCATTGAAGCGCTTAGGTTCCAACCTCTTTTAGACCTTTGTGGGTCAGTTGGTATCACCCTAACCAGTCGCTCGGGTGACTGGGGTTCGTTCCCAGTGTGAGTCAGAAATGAATTTGTATGGAACATTGTCTCATGTGTTCATCATTTCCATATATATATAATATATATATATATATATATATATAATATATATATAGTATATATATATATATATATATATAATGTTTTTGTGTGTCTCAGTGTACGTGTATTTTATTATTTTGCATGGAAGTATGAATAACACCACTTATATAAAAGAAAGTTTCACCTTTTATTCCAAGTAAACAAGAGCTAGATTCCACGGTGCCCGACTGCAGTATGTTCCCATATATTGAAGATGATTGATATTGTTATCTGGGAAGATTCCACAGTGTTTGGATGCAGAATGATGCCTATATAATTAAGATAACGAGGATACTCAAGCGATTAATATTGTATCTCAGTCGGAGGATCATAGTATCTGATGTCTACAGTTTGGATTAAGAGGAGTAACTGATGACGTCAGAAATTGTTTGTTTAGATCAGATTTAATTCTTTTAATGAGATCCGGTTCAACATGGCGTGATTCTTGCTTGCCTTCCCAAACCCCACCCGCCTCCCCCACCCCCAAACAACCCTTGTTTAGAAAATACCTGAATCTACAGCATTATTGTTTCAGTTATTGGACTGCCTGCCCTCTTCTCATATATTGTGATGGTGTCTACTCAGCTTCTACACAAACCAAAGCTTGTGCCCCAACCAAAACCAACAAAGTGCTTGTCATGGAATTGATTGACCGCATGTGACCAGCGCTGTCTGAGATTCTCTGAAACGAATACAAATCCTGCAACAACACCCTTCCTCAAACATTATACAGGAATGGCACCATTCCTTGATAATGTTGAGGGAACAAGATGCAGGAATCCTTATCCTCCCTACACCCTTGCACAAGAGGCAAGCGAAGAATCAGGGGGTAAAAGACCCTTGAGACAATCAATTAGTCTCCAGGCAGGGAAACGATACCTCGATCCTGTGAAACTTCTAAGTGAAAGATCGAATAAATTAATGACATGAGTGGTTACTGTTCAGTTAATTAATTACTATATAGTCCATCCCTTTGAGGCCATACCACTGTACCTTTCTCCCAATAAGACGAACAATGTCCCTTTTGAAAGTTACTTCAACCGTTTTCCTTCTGAAACATGCGTTATGTACACTAAGTAGAATTGGATCATCTATAAAACCGATGTTGCGGTAGCTGTTAGATACATTTATCTAGATTAAATTGAAACAAATGTGAGTTAGTATCCATTACGCAAATACTACGTATCTATACATTTCCTCTTACAAATGGCTGGAATGATCGATTTCAATAAATACGCATCATTTAACAATTATGACAAATGAGGTGATATACTAATCCTAGATCCAGATCGCGAGTTGATTCCACTCCAGAACTTGATAATGTTTCACTCAAATGTAATTGCTCTTGCTAGATAACAATGATTAGTTTTATGTAGTCATGCCTAATGAAATGATAAATGAAACCAAAAAAAGTAGTGTCTGAAACATAGCAGAAAAATGCTGGACCTAAGACCCAAAACACAAATCCACAAAAACATCTATTCAGTTTTTAAAATTTTCCTAAAATCAATTCATTGTTTTATAAAACTGGTAATCTTAGACACGAAGATATCACTCAGTTGTATTGCAAATAGGAAATGGAAACTATAAATGATTAAAACATTCCTTAATGAAGTTTACAAGAAGAGTTCCATTTGGTGAACGAAAAACGCTAGGCACTTTTTCCATTAAATTCTATATTTTCCTGTCAACCAAATATTCTTTGTTTTATCAGTAATATTCTTTAGACCGACAGACAGATCGAATCGACATAAGGATACTGATACATATATATAGTAATAAATTATTATTCCAAGAAAATAAGATTTTCCTAATTATGTTGACGATGGCAATTTAAAAAAGCAATGAGACTTCGTCATACAATTGATAACAAGAGGTAACAATGCTGGACATGAGGCGGAATCATTTCACACTCGATAAGAAACAAATTAACGCAAACGCGTCAGTCTTCCGTCGTTCGAAGAAACGATGCACTGGCCTTGGCTATCAGTCATATCCGTATTCCCGACAGAACCAGGAGGACAATCTTCTCTTGTCAAACTGACAGCATCTGAAAGTCAGCGACCGAAAACAGTTCTTCGTTTTCTTCACATTCATATCTTATTCAACTGTTCAACATGGTTCAGAGAACTGCTACAGTTACTGCAACGAAATTAGTGTTGGCGGTGGCTGCCATTTCAGCGTCCTTGCCAGCTCTCGCATCTGCTCACCTGTGCGAGATGGAACCTCGCCAGCTTCACCTTCCGTCGTCATCGTCAATGGAACCTCAGCCGAAATCGGTTTCATGGACAACGCCTCATCTTACTGCAGGATACAACTCCCAAATGCACAGGACTCCCTCCACCACTACAGGATCGAATGGCACAATTCCTCAGGGGAAAACAATGCCCACCTGGAGTCAGGATGCCCATGTGTACACACTTGGCAGTGGCAGTCATGTGCCCCACTCGTACCTGGTGTTCCAGGACTTCACCAGCAGACTGTCTGGGGAATACTCCTGCAGCGCCAAGAGGAACGGCGTCGCCCTTTCCTCCAGTCGCATTGCTGTCCGTTGAAGTCGCTCGGAAGGGAAACTGTTTCGGATTATGAATCTCAGATTTTAGATAGAAATCTGTATTTAATGAAATTAACTTATTGCTATTTAATCTTATTTTTATCTGAATATTATTTATTGTTATTTATAGTATACATACTTCCTTTTCCTTATATGCTGTAATTCAGTTATTTATTCGTTTACTATTTATTATAACCGCCATTGTAATATGTTTCAATATCACACTCTGGAGAATAAACAGTTTCATCTCCTTTAGAATATTTTTTATTTTATCCATAAATAGCTGTGATTGTTTGTGGTGACTGGTGTCAATATGTATTCGAATATATCACGAACGAAACAAGATGGAGAAACGCACAGAAATGAGCATTTGATATAATTATAAGAGAGAGGTTAAGATTATTTTGTTGAGGAATCCTATAAGGCCTCAATTGATCTGTGAAAAACAGAAATGCTGTTGGATATGCAAATAAATCAGGAAACGAAACTCATTCAAGAAGGTATCATTTCAAGTAATTTTTGTGGAGTAAACTCAAATTTACTTCACCTAGTACTTTACACAGCGCTCTGTCTGCTAATAGTCTCTATGTTGTAGAAGATTCTTTCTTTCTCTCCCTTCTCTCAAGGAGCCAATGCCTTTGAATTACATAAATAAATTTCGACCCAAGAAACAACCCAACCTCACAAAATCTCAAAGTAGATATTTGTAAATGGTATTAATTGACTCGCTGATGGGTCGGGAATTTCTGTAAAATTCGGTAACCGGGGAAAACCTCAGGCACAGAAGCACTTAGGTTCCAACCTGTTCTATGATCTTTGTGAGTCAATTGGTATCGCCTTAGGCGCCCTGTGGCTCGGGAGACTGTGGTTCGTTCCCAGTGTGAGTCAGAAATAACTTTGTATGACACATGCAGTCACCAATTATATATATATATAATATATATATATTATTATATATATATATATATATATATATATATATATATATATATATATATATTGTGTGCATGGAGGGTATGAATAACACCACATTTAACAGAATTTCACCTTTTATTCCAAGTAAACAGTGCTCGATTCCACTGTGCCCGACTGCAGTATGAGTTGTCATATAATCAAGATAATCGAGGAATAATCTATTAATATTGTTATCTCAGACGGAGGATCATAGTATCTAATCTCTATAGATTGGATTAAGAGGAGTAACTAATGATATCAGAAACTGTTGTTGAGATCAGATAATTCTTGAATGAGATCCGTTTCAATATAGCATGATTCCTACCTTCTCAGCCCTCAAACAACCACTGTTTGAAAAACACCCGAATCAGCAGCTAAGGCCTTCTTATTGCTTCAGTCAAAAGTTTGTCTTTAGGACTGTCTGAATTCTTACATTGTGGTGATGTCTACTCAGCTTACTACACATGCCCTAACCAACACCAACAAGTGTATGTCATGGAAATGATTGACCGCATGTGAGAAGCAGTGTATAAGATTCTCTGAAGCGATGCACATCCTGCAACGGCATCCTTTCTCAACATTATACAGAAATGGCACTGTTTCTTGATAATGTTGAGGAAACACGATGCAGGAATGCTTTATCCTCCCTACACCCGTTGCACAAAAGGACCAGCGAAGAATCAGGTGGGTAAGAAGACTCCTGGGACAACCAATTAGTCTCCAGGCAGGTAAAAAGATTCCTCGATCCGTGAAACTTACAAGTGAAAGATCGAAACAATTGATGACATGAGTTGTTACTGGTCGGTTAATTAATTGCCAAATAGTCATCCCCTTGAGCCATACCACTATACCTTTCTCCCAATAATACGCACAATGTCCCTTTGAAAGTTACTTCACAGTTTTCCTTCTGAAACAAGGCGTATTGTAACAACTAAGTAGAAATGGATGGAACTATAAAACGATGGTGTGGTAGCTGCAGTTACATTTACCTAGGTTAAAAAAAGTGAGTCGTATTATTTCGCAAAATACTACGTATTCTCAACATTTCCACTGACAAACAGCTGGGAAATTGTCGTTTCATTAAATATGCATCATTAACAATATACGATAGCTGAGGTGATATACCAATCCTTGATCCAGAGCACGAGTCGATCCCACTCCATAATATAATATTTCACTCGAACGTAATTACTTTTGAGAAAAAATTATTAGTTTTATGCAGTCACGCCTAATGAAATAATAAATCAAACCAAAAACAGAAGTGTCTGAAACAGCAATAAACAATGCTGGACCTCGATCCACACCAACTTCTATTCAGTTTTCCAATGTTGCAAAATTCTATTCATGATTTATAAAAACTGGTAATCTTAATCACGAAGATAACACTCAGTTGTATTACACATAAGAAAATGAAATATGTAAATGGGTTTAAAATATGCCTTATTGAAGTGTCCAGGAAGAGGTCGATTTTTGGACGAAAATGTTTGGCTTTTTTAACCATGAACATTTTATATTTTCCTATGTAAAACAGAATATTCAATGATATTTCATTAATATTCCTTAGAGCTTAGACAGACAAGTTGAACCAAAATTGGGATAATGGTACATACATATAATATAATAATTATTATTCCTAAAATAATAAGATTGATTGATTGTGTCTATTAAACTTGGTAAAATAATAAAAGTTTTCCTAATTATGATGAAGACTTTCAACAACCTCTTCTGGCAATTAAAATACATGCAGAGGTTTCGTCGCACTTGCAACTGATAACGATCGGTAACATTTGCTGGACACGAGCCGGAATCATTTCACACTCGATAAGAAACAACTTAGCGCGAATGCGTCAGTCTTCCGTCGTTCGAAGAAACGATGTACTGGCTTTGACTATCATTAATATCCGTATTCCCGACAGAACCAGGACCTATAAAGGACCTTAGCTTCCAAAACACTGTCAGACAATCTTCTCTTGTCAAACTGGTAGCATCTGAAAGTCAGCGACTGAAAACAGTTTCTTCGTTTTCTTCACATTCAGATCTTTTTCAATTAGTCAAGATGGTTCACAGAACTGCTACATTTACTGCAACGAAATTAGTGTTGGCGGTGGCTGTCATTTCAGCATCCTTGTCAGCTCTGGCATCTGCTTCACCTGTGCGAGATGGACCTCGCCAGCTTCACCTTCAGTCGTCATCGTCAATGGAACCTCAGCCGAAATCGGTTTCATGGACAACGTCTTCATCTATTGCAGGATACAACTCCCACATGCACAGGACTCCCTCCACCACTACAGGATCGAATGGCACAATTCCCTCAGAAGAAACAATGCCCACCTGGAATCAGGATGCCCACGTGTACACAACTTGGCAGTGGTAGTCATGTGCCCCACTCGTACCTGGTGTTCCAGGACTTCACCAGCAGACTGTCTGGGGACTACTCCTGCAGCGTCAAGAGGAACGGTGTCGCCCTTTCCTCCAGTCGCATTGCTGTCCGTTGAAGTCGCTCTGAAGGGAAACTGCTTCGGAAGTTATGAATCTCAGATTTTAGATAGAAATCTATATTTAAGCAAATTAACTTATTCTTATTTAATTTTTTTTTGTTTTTGTTATCTAAATATTATTTATTACTATTTATAGGATACACACTTCCTTTCCTTATTTGCTGTAATTCAGTTTATTTATTTCTTTACTATTTATATTAATTGCCCATTGTGATATGTTTCACTATCACATTCTGGAGAATAAACAGTTCATCTCCTTTAGAATATCTATTATTTAGCCTTAATAACTGTGGTTGTTTTATGATTATTGTCAATATTTATTCTAATCGAATCTCTCGCTAATGAAACAAGATAAGAATGAAATGGGCAGAAAAAAGCATTTGATTTAATTGCAATATGTAGGTAAAGGTTATTTTTATTGAGGAAATCATATAAGGCCTCAACTTATTTCTGGAAAACAGAAATGGTGTAGGATATGTGAATTAACCAGCAACGAAGCTCAGCCTTGAGGTTATCTTTAAAGTAATTATTGCACTCTAAGTTAAAATAGACTTCAAGTACTTTATGTAATGTTCTGCTAATATTCTACATTTTATAGAATTATTTACTTTCTTTCTCTCCTCCTCTCAATGAACCAATCAGTTCGCATTACATAAATAAATTTCGACTGAAGAATCACCCCACTCCTAAAATCTTGTTTAGCTTAAACATGTTAAATGGTACCCATTGACATGCTAATGGGTCGGAAATTTAGGTAAAATTCGCTGACCGTGACAACCTCAGGTACAGAACCACCTAGATTCCAAGATCTTTTATGACCCTTGTGGTTCAATTGGAATCACCATGGCCTGTCGCTCGGGAGACTGGGTTCGTTCCCATGTGAGTCAGAAATTAATTTGTACAGAACATATGCTATGTGTTCATCATTTCCATAGATACTCACTCACACACACACACACACACACACATATATATATATATATATATATATATTATATATATATATAAATGTATATATATTGTGACGAAGTGCCAAGTATCTGGTTACTACACTTACCATTCATAAATGAGTACCTCACAACAGCCAGACACCTGAACCTTCTACTGAATACTCTAAAGGCAACAGTGATCCCTTAAACAATTTACCAGTATTGCAGAAAATCAGGCTAAGTTCATTAAAACAGGTGTGAGGTAATCTTATATGCAATTAAAATAATTAAAGGGCATCACTCCATCAACAACTTTTAAAGTTTAAGTATTTCCCTAATTTCAAAAGTCTAATTACTTCCCTTGGTTCCAACTCACTTCAACTAAATTGAAGGAAAACAGCTCAATTATCACTCTATGTTTCCACCTAAACATAAATATTATTACTTATACTGGTGAAAAAGAAAACACTTATAAAATTTTATATACAAAAAATTTATTATCAAACTCAAAATTTATAAGTGAAATTCACAATCTTAGGGAAATTTGCTATTATTTGAAAACAACACAAAGTTTAATTAATTAAGTAAAATTTAAATACAAATTAATTTATCACAATATCAATAAAATTTATTAATTAAGCGAAATTCAAAAGTGTTAGACAATAATTAAGATTTGGAAATTAATTCACAAGTGTTAAATAACAACAATAAAGCTTGAAAAGAATTTAAGTAAATGGAAATTAATTCACAAGTGGTAAATTCAATTAAATGTGCAACGATTAATTATTGAAAACAATTAAGTAACTAAATTGTGAAAGCAAATGAAAAAACGCACCACAGAAAAATATGGAAAATACCAAATTGTAAAAAGCACTAATCACACAGAATATTAAATAAAAACACACATTTCATAAAAATAAAAGGATAAATAAATGCACAAAAATCACTTCAATAAGAAAAATGGATAAAATACACAAAAAATCACCTCAAATGAAACAACAAAACCCAAAAATTTGCAATGTGTAAAAATCGAAATCGTTCTTCAAACCACTGTCGCCGTTACACACTTGTACAATGTTTGTTCAGATTCCACAATAAGCACTAAATAATATTAAATAACTGTAAGAAATATCAAATCGGGAATTTATATCAGTGACCAACAACTGAGTATAAAATCTTTACATTACGTTTAATGTAAAATCATATAATAACGCGAGAGAGAGAGAGAGAGAGAGAGAGAGAGAGAGAGAGAGAGAGATGACTTCTATATGCCAGGAATTCAAAGTCTGTAATGAGCGGTCTCTCTCTCTCTTGTATGGGCGAACTTCAAGAAACTGACGGCCTCAAATCGTTTTGGACCACTTCGTACGTTCCAGCTATTATCATAAAATTCCCTTTCAAAACAATAAATAAAGAGAAATTGAAATTACAATTGGAAAGAACATTTATTATTACGTGATTTAAGATGATAAAAGTTATTCTAATATGAAAGGAATAATGATTTACAAAGAAAGCAACACTAAAAGACGTCATTCCCCAAAGATGACATATGGTTAAACAGATGGTTCTAGAACGATCTTACGAAAAGATGATGCAATACCAATAGGGAACAGGGTGAAATCTTCACGTTGGCTTCTCGACAAAGAAGTGCTCGTCTGAAACAGACTCGAGCGAGTAAGATAAACATTTTATGAAAACAAAACGGAGGCTTCGAGCTGTCCTTTATCTTGAGCGACAATGTTAATCTCTTCCTCTTTTTCCCATTCTACATTATCTTAAACTTTTTAAATAATGTTATGCAAAATATAACATACATTTTTAGATCATCTTATAACTCTAAGCTAAATAACGAATCTGAAATAGCAGCATATAATATATATATATATATATATATATATATATATATATATATATATATATATATATATATATATATATATATATATATATATATATATATATATATATATATATATATATATATATATATATATATATATATGTTTGTGGGTGTTTAAGTGCTTGCAATTTTTATTTTTTGCATGGTAGGGTATGAACAACAGAATTTCGCCTTTATTCCAAGTAAATAAGTGCTCGATTCCAATGTCTCGGACTACAGTATGAGTTCCCATACAATTAAGATGATGGAGGAATAATCTATTAATATTGTTTTATCTGAGACGGAGGATCATAATAGTTGTTCCTGATCTCTACAGTTTGGATTAAGAGGAGTAAACTGATGACGTCAGAAGCTGTTGTTGAGATCTGATTTAATTCTTTAATGAGATCCGGTTCACCATGGTGTGATTCCTATCTTCCCAGCCCCCCAACAATCCCTGTTTGAAAACACCCGAATCTGCAGCTAAAGTTTAATTATTGCTTCAGTCAAAACTTTGTATTTAAGACTGCTTGCATTCTTAAACTGTGGTGATGTCTACTCAGCTTACTACACAGACTTCTTGTGCCCTAACCAACACCAACAAGTGCACTGCCATGGAAATGATTGACTGCATGTGACCAGCACTGTCTGACATTCTCTAAAGCGCTGCACATCTTGCAATGGCACCTTTCCTAAACATTATGCAGGAATGGCACCATTCCTTGATAATGTTGAGGGAAGATGATGCACGAATGCCTTATCCTCCCTACACCCTTGAACAAGAGGCCAGCGAAGAATCGGGGGGTGGGGAGGAGGATAGAAGACCCCTGTAACAAGCAATTGGTATTTAGGCAGGTAAAAGGTACCTCCATCCTATGTAGTTCCTTATGTGAAAGATCGACCAATTAATGACGGTGGTTTTTATTCAGTTGATTAATTGCCAAATAGTCATCCCCTTGAGCCATACCCATTGTAGCTTTCCCTCAAGTACGCGTACAATGTCCTTTGGGAAGTTACTCCATCGCTTTCTTTCTGAAGCAAGGCTTATTGTATTCAAATAGGGATTAATTATGAAATCGAAGTTTTGCAGTTATATTTAGCTAGGTTAAATAAAATTGATTAGTATTATTACCCAAAGACTACGTATCTTATACATTTCCTCTTACAAATAGCTGGAAATTGTCGATTTCAATAAATATGCATCATTAACAATTACGACAAATGAGGTGATATACTAATCCTAGATCCAGATCGCGAATTGATTCCACTCCAGAGCTCGATAATATTTCACTCAAATGTAATTTGATTGAAATATTATTTGTCTGAAACATACCAGAAAAATGCTGGACCTAAGACGAAACACAAATCCACAACCAACAACTATTCAGTTTTTCAATTTTCCTAAAATAAATTCATTGTTTTATAAAACTGGTAATCTAGACACGAGGATATCACTCAGTTGTATTGCACACAAGAAAATGGAAAATGTAAATGATTAAAATATGCCTTAATGAAGTTTACAAGAAGAGTCCATTTTGGTTTGGAAGAAAATGCTAGGCATTTTTTGCCATTAGATTCTATTTTTTCTTATGTGGGCCAAATATTCTTTGGTTTAATCAGTAAATATTTTCTTTTCGACGGATTGACAAAGGCGAATCGAAAAAAGGATAATAAATAAAACATTATATAGTAAATATTTATTATTCCAAAAAAACCCAATAAGAGTTTTGCTAATGTTGATGAAGATGGAATCAACCACCTCTTCTGGCAATTTAAGAAAGCACTGAGGCTTCGTCATACAACTGATAAACGATCGGGTAACAAATACTGGACACGAGCCGGAATCATTTCACACTCGATAAGAAACTACTTAAACGCAAAACGCGTCAGTCTTCCTTCGTTCGAAGGAAACGATACTGGCCTTGGCTATCAGTCATATCCGTATTCCCAACAGAGCCAAGAGCTATAAAAAGGGGGGGACCTTGGCTTCCACAACACTGTCAAACAAGCTTCTTCTATCAAACTGACAGCACCTGAAAGTCAGCCACCGAGAACAGTTATTAGTTTTCTTCACATTCATATCTTATTCAACTGTTCAATATGGTTTCAAAGAACTGCTACAGTTACTGCAACGAAATTAGTGTTGGTGGTGGCTGCCATTTCAGCGTCCTTGCCAGCTCTCGCATCTGCTTCACCTGTGCGAGATGGAACCTCGCCAGCTTCACCTTCAGTCGTCATCGTCAATGGAACCTCAGCCGAAATCGGTTTCATGGACAACGCCTTCATCTACTGCAGGATACAACTCCCACATGCACAGGACTCCCTCCACCACTACAGGATCGAATGGCACAATTCCTCAGAAGAAACAGTGCCCACCTGGAGTCAGGATGCCCACGTGTACACACTTGGCAGTGGCAGTCATGTGCCCCACTCGTACCTGGTGTTTTTCCAGGACTTCACCAGCAGATGTCTGGGGACTACTCCTGCAGCGTCAAGAGCAACGGCGTCGCCCTTTTTTTCCTCCAGTCGCATTGCTGGTCCGTTGAAGTCACTCTGAAGGGAAATCGTTTCGGATTATGAATCTCAGATTTTAGATAGAATTCTGTATTTAATCAAGTTAACTTATTCCTATTTAATCTATTATTTATCTGAATATTATTGGGTATTGTTATTTATTATATACATACTTCCTTTTCCCGGCCTTATTTGCTGTAATTCGGTTATTTATTCTTTAATATTTATATAATCGCCATTGTGATATGTTTCAATATGACATTCTAGAGAATAAACAGTTCATCTCCTTTAGTATATCTATTATTTAGCCATAAATAGTTGTGATTGTTTTATGACTATTGTCTATATGTATTCGAATCCCTCACCAACCAAAAAAGAGCAGTTGATATGATTATAAGAGAGAGGTTAAAAATGATTTTTTATTGAGGAAATCCTATAAGGCCTCAATTGATTTCTGGAAAACATCAATGGTGTAGGATATGTGAATTTAGCTGCAAACAAAGCTCAGCTGAAAAGTTATATTTTAAATTCAAATTTACTTCGCCACATACTTTCCATAACGCTCTACTAATGTTCTATATGTTAGAGAATTATTTTCTTTCTTTCCCTCCTTCTCTCAATTGTACTAATTGGTTCGCTGATGGGTCGGGAATTTCGGTAAAATTCGGTAACCGAGGAAAACCTCAGGCACAGAAGCGCTTAGGTTCCAACCTCTTCTATGACCTTTGTGGGTCAGTTGGTATCACGCTAGCCTGTCGCTCGGGGGACTGGGGTTCGTTACCAGTGTGAGTCAGAAATGAATTTGTATGGAACATTGTCTCATGTGTTCTTATTTCCATATATATATATATATATATATGATATATATATATATATATATATATATATATATATATGATGTATAGTATATATATATATATATATATATATATATATATATATATATATATATATATATATTTATATATATATATATATATATATTATATATATAATATTTATATAATAGATATATATATTAAATATATATAATATATATATATATATAGATATGTATATATATATATATATATATATATAATATATATATATATATATATATATATATACATATACATATATAGATATATATATAATATATATATATATATATATAATGTGTGTGTATGTGTCATTGGTTCGTGAATTTTATTATTTTGCATGGAAGGTAATGAATAACACCACATATATAAAATTTAATTTCTCACCTTTTATTCCAAGTAAACAAGAGCTAGATTCCACGGTGCCCGACTGCAGTATGAGTTCCCATATATTGAAGAAGATTGATATTGTTATCTTGAAGATTCCACAGTGTTTGGATGCAGAATGATGCCTATATAATTAAGATAAATCGAGGGATACTTAAGCGATTGGTATTGTTTTATCTCAGTTGGAGGATCATAGTATCTGATCTCTACAGTTTGGATTAAGAGGAGTAACTGATGACGTCAGAAATTGTTGTTTTGATCAGATTTAAACCTTAATGAGATCCGGTTCAACATGGCGTGATTCTTGCCTTCCCAAACCCCCCACCCGCTTTCCCCCAAACAACCCTTGTTTAAAAAATACCTGAATCTACAGCATTATTGTTTCAGTTAAAAGTTTGTCTTTTGGACTGCCTGTCCCTCTTTCATATATTGTGATGGTGTCTACTCAGCTTACTACACAAACCGCTTGTGCCCCAACCAAAACCAACAAGTGCATGCCATGGAATTGATTGACCGCATGTCACCAGCACTGTTGGCTTGTATTCTCTGAAATGAATGCCAAAATTTCTGCAACAAAAAACAAAAAAACCCTTCCTCAACATTATACAGGAATGGCACCATTCCTTGATAATGTTGAGGGAACAAGATGCAGAATGCTTTATCCTCCCTACACCCGCAATTGCACAAGAGGCCAGCGAAGAATTAGGGGTAGAAGACCCCTGAGACAATCAATTAGTCTTCAGGGCAGGTAAAAGATACCTCGATCTTGTGAAACTTCTAAGTGAAAGATCGAACAAATTAATGACATGAGTTGTTACTGTTCAGTTAATTAATGGTTGCCAAATAGTTCATCCCCTTGAGCCATACCCACTTACCTTTCTCCCAATAAGACGCACAATGTCCCTTGGAAAGTTGCATCACCGTTTTCCTTCTGAAACAAGGCGTAATTACACTAAGTAGAAATGGGTTAACTATATAATCAATGGTGTGGTAGCTGTAGATATATTTGTCTAGGTTAAATAAAAGTGAGTAGTATCATTTCGCAAATACTACGTATCTATACATTCCCTCTTACAAATAGCTGGAAATAGTCGCTTTCATTAAATATGCACCATTAACAATTACGATAACTGAGGTGATATACTAATCATAGATCCAGATCGCGATTCGATCCCACTCAAGAACGCGATAATATTTCACTCAAATGTAATTGCTCTTGAGAAAAAATGATTAGTTTTATGCAGTCATGCCTAATGAAATGATAAATGAAACAAAAAACAGAATTGAATGAAACAGCAATTAACATTGCTGGACATAAAAAAAAGACCTCGGATCCACATGAACATTTATTCAATTTTTCAATTTTGCAAAAACCAATTCATTATTTTTATAAAACTGGTAATATCAGACACGAAGATATCACTCAGTTGTATTGTACATAGGAAAATTGTAGATATAAATGGTTAAAATATGCCTTTACTTAATAATGCCTGTAAGAAGAGGTCCATTTGTGGACGAAATTCTTAGGCATTTTTAACCGTTAACATTTCTCCTTTTTTTTCCTATATGGACCAAATATTAATGGTTTATATCTAATATTTCCTTCGACAGACAGACAAATCGAACCAAAATAAGGATAGTGATGCATATAGTAATAATTTTCATTCCAAAAACAATACATGTTTTCCTAGTTATGAAGATGGAATCAACAACCTCTTCTGGCAATTTGAAAAAGCAGTGAGGCTTCCGTAATACAACTGATAACGATCGGTGGTAACAATACTGGACAAGAGGCGGAATCATTTCACACTCGATAAGAAACAACTAGCGCAAACGCGTCAGTCTTCCGTCGTTCGAAGAAATGATGTATTGCCTTTGGCTATCAATCATATCCGTGTTCCGACAGAGCCGGGAGCTATAAAAGGGACCTTGGCTTCCAAAACACTGTCAGACAATCTTCTCTTGTCAAACTGGTAGCATCTGAAAGTCAACGACCGAAAACAGTTTCTTCGTTTTCTTCACTTCATATCTTACTCAACTGTTCAAGATGGTTCAAAGACGTGCTACAGTTACTACAAAGAAATTAGTGTTGGTGGTGGCTGCCATTTCAGCGTCCTTGCCAGCTCTCGCTTCTGCTTCACCTGTGCAAGATGGAACCTTGCCAGCTTCACCTTCAGTCGTCATCGTCATGGAAATGGAACCTTCAGCCGAAATCGGTTTCATGGACAACGCCTTCATCTACTGCAGGATACAACTCCCACATGCACAGGACTCCCTCCACCACTACAGGATCGAATGGCACAACCCCTTCCTCAGAAAGAACAGTGCCCACCTGGGAGTCAGGATTGCCCATGTGTAACACACTTGGCAGTGGCAGTCCATGTGCCCCACGTAACCTACCTGGTGTTTCCAGACTTCAACCAGCAGACTGTCTGGGGGGGGACTACTCCTGCAGCGTCAAGAGGAACGGCGTCGCCCTTTTCCTCCAGTCGCATTGCTGTCCGTTGAAGTCGCTCTGAGGGGAACCTGTTTCGGATTATGAATCTAGATTTTAGATAGAAATCTGTATTTAATGAAATTAATTAACTTATTGCTATTTAATCTTATTTTATCTGAATACTTTTTATTGTTATTTATAGATACATACTTCCTTTTCCTTATATGCTGTAATTCAGTTATTTATTTCTTTACTATTTATTATAACCGCCATTGTGATATGTTTCAATGTCACACTCTGGAGAATAAACAGTTCATCTCCTTAAGAATATTTTTTATTTGCCATAAATAGCTGTGATTCTTTTATGACTGGTGTCAATATGTATTCGAATATATCACGAACGAAACAGATGGAGAATGCGCACAGAAAATGAGCATTTGATATAATTATAAGAGAGAGGTTAAGATTTATTTTTGTTGAGGAATCTTATAAGGCCTCACTGATCTGTGAAAACACAGAAATGCTGTTGGATATGCAAATAAATCAGGAAAAAACGAAAAACTCATCCAAGGAAGGTATCATTTCAAGTCAATTTTTGTGGAGTAAAAACTTCAAATTTACTTCACCTAGTACTTTACACAGAGCTCTGCTAATAGTCTATATGTTGTAGAAGCATTTTCTTTCTTTCTCTCCTTAATTGACTCACTGATGGGTCGGGAATTTCTGTAAAATCGGTAACCGGGGAAAACCTCAGGCACAGAAGCACTAGGTTCCAACCTGTTCTATGATCTTTATAATTAAGATCAATCTAGGAATAATCTATTAATATTGTTATCTCAGACGGAGGATCATAGTATATAATCTCTATAGATTGGATTAAGAGGAGTAACTAATGACATCAGAAACTGTTGTTGAGATCAGATTTAATTCTTGAATAGATCCGTTTCAATATAGCATGATTCCTACCTTCTCAGCCCCAAAAAAACCACTGTTTGAAAAACACCCGAATCAGCAGCTAAGGCCTAATTATTGCTTCAGTCAAAAGTTTGTCTTTAGGACTCTGAATTCTTACATTGTGGTGATGTCTACTCAGCTTACTACACAAACCGCTTATGCCTAACCAACACCAACAAGTGCATGTCATGGAAATGATTGACCACATGTGAGAAGCAGTGTATAAGATTCTCTGAAGCGATGCACATCCTGGAACGGCACCCTTTTCTCAAACATTATACAGAATGGCACTGTTCCTTGATAATGTTGAGGAAACATGATGCAGGAATGCCTTATCTTCCCTACACCCTTGCAGAAAAGGCCAACGAAGAATCAGGGGGGTAGAAGACCCCTGGGACAACCAATTAGTCTCCAGGCAGGTAAAAGATTCCTCGATCCCGTGAAACTTACAAGTGAAAGATCGAACAATTGATGACATGAGTTGTTACTGGTCGGTTAATTAATTACCAAATAGTCATCCCCTTGAGCCATACCACTATACCATTCTCCCAATAAGGACGCGCAATGTCCCTTTGAAAGTTACTTCAACCGTTTTCCTTCTGAAACAAGGCGTATTGTACACTAAGTAGAAATGGATGAACTACAAATCGATGGTGTGGTAGCTGCAGTTACATTGACCTAGGTTTAAATAAAGTGAGTAGTATTATTTCGCAAAAAAACTACGTATCTCAACATTTCCACTGACAAACAGCTGGAAATTGTCGTTTTCATTAAATATGCATCATTAACAATTACGATAGCTGAAGTGATATACCAATCCTTGATGCAGAGAGCAAGTCGATCCCCCACTCCCTTAATATGATAATATTTCACTCGAACAACGTAATTACTTTTGAGAAAAATTATTTTTTTTAGTTTGTTTTATGCAGTCATGCTAATAAAATGATAAATCAAACCAAAACAGAAGTGTCTGAAACAGCAATAAACAATGCTGGACCTCGGATCCACACCAACTTCTATTCAGTTTTCCAATTTTGCAAAAATCTATTCATTGATTTATAAAACTAGTAATCTTAATCACGAAGATAACACTCAGTTGTATTACACATAAGTAAAATGAAATATGTAAAAAATGGTTAAATATGCCTTATTGAAGTCTCCCAGGAAAGAGGTCTTTTATTTTTGGACGAAAACTGTTTTTTTCTTTTTTAACCATGTACATTTATATTTTCCTATGTAAAACAGAATATTCAAAGATTTTTCTTAATATTCCTTTGAGCTTAGACAGACAAGTTGAACCAAAATTAGGTTAATGGTACATACATATAATATAATAATAATTATTATTCCTAAAATAATAAGATTGATTGATTGTGTCTATTAAACCTGGTAAAATAATGAAAGTTTCCCTAATTGTGATGAAGACGTTCAACAACCTCTTCTGGCAATTAAAATACATGCAGAGGTTTCGTCGCACTTTGCAACTGATAACGATCGGTAACATTGCTGGACACGAGCCGGAATCATTTCACACTCGATAGAAACAACTTAGCGCGAATGCGTCAGTCTTCCGTCGTTCGAAAGAAACGTGTACTGGCTTTGACTATCATTCATATCCGTTATTCCCGACAGAACCAGGACCTATAAAAGGGACTTAGCTTCCAAAACACTGTCAGACAATCTTCTCTTGTCAAACTGATAGCATCTGAAAGTCAGCGACCGAAAACAGTTCTTCGTTTTCTTCACATTCAGATCTTTTCAATTAGTCCAAGATGGTTCAAAGAACTGCTACATTTACTGCAACGAAATTAGTGTTGGTGGTGGCTGTCATTTCAGCGGTCCTTGTCAGCTTCTAGCATCTGCTTCACCTGTGCGAGATGGAACCTTCGCCAGCTTCACCTTCAGTCGTCATCGTCAATGGAAACCTCAGCCGAAATCGGTTTCATGACAATGCCTTCATCTACTGCAGGATACAACTCCCCACATGCACAGGACCTCCCTCCACCCCCACTACAGGATCGCATGGCACAATTCCTCAGAAGAAACAGTGCCCACCTGGAATCAGGATGCCCACGTGTACACACTTGGCAGTGGCAGTCATGTGCCCCACTCGTACCTGGTGTTCCAGGACTTCACCAGCAGACTGTCTGGGGACTACTCCTGCAGCGTCAAGAGGAACGGCGTCGCCCTTTCCTCCAGTCGCATTGCTGTCCGTTGAAGTCACTCTGAAGGGAAATCGTTTCGGATTGATGAATCCTCAGATTTTAAGATAGAAATCTGTATTTAATGAAATTAACTTATTCCTATTTAATCTATTATTTATCTGTAATTATTTATTTATTGTTATTTATTATATACATACTTCCGGTTTCCTTATTTGCTGTAATTCAGTTATTTATTTCTTTAATATTTATTATAATCGCCATTGTGATATGTTTCAATATCACATTCTAGAGAATAAACAGTTCATCTCCTTTAGTATATCTATTATTTAGCCATAAATAGTTGTGATTGTTTTATGACTATTGTCTATATGTATTCCAATCTCTCACCAACGAAACAAGAGCAGTGATATATTTTTGATTATAAGAGAGGAGGTTAAGATTATTTTTTGAGGAAATCCTATAAGGCCTCAACTGATTTCTGGAAAACATCAATGGTGTAGGATATGTGATTTAGCTGCAAACGAAGCTCAGCTGAAAAGTTATATTTTAAATTCAAATTTACTTCGCCACATACTTTCCATAACGCTCTACTAATGTTCTATATGTTAGAGAATTATTTTCTTTCTTTCCCACCTCCTTCTCTCAAGGAACCAATAGCTAGATGTTCTAAATGGTACTAATTGGTTCGCTGATGGGTCCAGAATTTCGGTAAACTCAGTAACCGAGGAAAACCTCAGGCACAGAAGCGCTTAGGTTCCAACCTCTTTTATGACCTTTGTGGTCAGTTGGTATCACCTAGCCTGTCGCTCGGGTGACTGGGGTTCGTTCCCAAGTGTGAGTCAGAAATGAATTTGTATGGAATATTGTCTCATGTGTCATCATTTCCATATATATATATATATATATATATATATATATAATATATATATATATATATATATATATATATCTATATATATATATATATAATGTTTTTGTGTGTGTGTCAGTGTTCGTGATTTTTATTTTTTTGCATGGAAGGTATGAATAACACCACATATATAAAGCATTCCAAGTAAACAAGAGCTAGATTCCACGGTGCCCGACTGCAGTATGAGTTCCCATATATTGAAGATGATTGATATTGTTATCTGGAAGATTCCACAGTGTTTGAATGCAGAATGATGCCTATATAATTAAGATAATCGAGGGATACTCAATCGATTAATATTATCTCAGTCACAGGATCATAGTATCTGATGTCTACAGTTTGGATTAAGAGGAGTAACTGATGACGTCAGAAATTGTTGTTTAGATCAGATTTAATTCTTGAATGAGATCCGCCTCCCCCAAACAACCCTTGTTTGGAAAATACCTGAATCTGCAGCATTATTGTTTTAGTTAAAAGTTTGTCCTTTGGACTGCCTGCAGTCTTCTCATATATTGTGGTGGTGTCTACCCAGCTTACTACACAAACCGCTTGTGCCCCAACCAAAACCAACAAGTGCATGCTATGGAACTGATTGACCGCATGTCTCCAGCACTATATGAGATTCTCTGAAATGAATGCAAATCCTGCAACAACACCCTTCCTCAACATTATACAGGGAACAAGATGCAGAATGCTTTATCCTCCCTACCCCCGCAATTGCACAAGAGGCCAGCGAAGAATCAGGGGGGTAGAAGACCCCTGAGACAATCAATAAGTCTTCAGGCAGGTAAAAGATACCTCGATCTTGTGAAACTTCTAAGTGAAAGATCGAACAAATTAATGACATGAGTTGCTACTGTTCAGTTAATTAATTACTAAATAGCCATCCCTTTGAGCCATACCACTGTACCTTTCTCCCAATAAGACGCACAATGTCCCTTTGAAAGTTGCATCACCGTTTTCCTTCTGAAACAAGGCGTAATTACACTAAGTAGAAATGGGTTAACTATATAATCAATGGTGTGGTAGCTGTAGATATATTTGTCTAGGTTAAATAAAAGTGAGTAGTATCATTTCGCAAATACTACGTATCTATACATTCCCTCTTACAAATAGCTGGAAATAGTCGCTTTCATTAAATATGCACCATTAACAATTACGATAACTGAGGTGATATACTAATCATAGATCCAGATCGCGAGTCGATCCCACTCAAGAACGCGATAATATTTCACTCAAATGTAATTGCTCTTGAGAAAAAATGATTAGTTTTATGCAGTCATGCCTAATGAAATGATAAATGAAACAAAAAACAGAATTGAATGAAACAGCAATTAACATTGCTGGACATAAAAAAAAGACCTCGGATCCACATGAACATTTATTCAATTTTTCAATTTTGCAAAAACCAATTCATTATTTTTATAAAACTGGTAATATCAGACACGAAGATATCACTCAGTTGTATTGTACATAGGAAAATTGTAGATATAAATGGTTAAAATATGCGTTTACTTAATAATGCCTGTAAGAAGAGGTCCATTTGGGGACGAAATTTTTAGGTATTTTTAACCGTTTGCATTTCTCGTTTTCCTATATGGACCAAATATTAATTGGTTTACATCTAATATTCCTTCGACAGACAGACAAATCGAACCAAAATAAAGATAGTGATGCATATAGTAATAATTTTCATTCCAAAAACAATACATGTTTTCCTAATTATGAAGATGGAATTAACAACCTCTTCTGGCAATTTGAAAAAGCAGTGAGGCTTCGTAATACAACTGATAACGATAGGTAACAATACTGGACACGAGGCGGAATCATTTCACACTCGATAAGAAACAACTTCGCGCAAAAGCGTCAGTCTTCCGTCGTTCGAAGAAATGATGTATTGCCTTTGGCTATCAATCATATCCGTGTTCCGACAGAGCGGGAGCTATAAAAGGGACCTTGTATTCCAAAACACTGTCAGACAATCTTCTCTTGTCAAACTGGTAGCATCTGAAAGTCAGCGACCGAAAACAGTTCTTCGTTTTCTTCACTTCATATCTTACTCAACTGTTCAAGATGGTTCAAAGACGTGCTACAGTTACTACAACGAAATTAGTGTTGGTGGTGGCTGCCATTTCAGCGTCCTTGCCAGCTCTCGCATCTGCTTCACCTGTGCGAGATGGAACCTCGCCAGCTTCACCTTCAGTCGTCATCGTCAATGGAACCTCAGCCGAAATCGGTTTCATGGACAATGCCTTCATCTACTGCAGGATACAACTCCCACATGCACAGGACTCCCTCCACCACTACAGGATCGAATGGCACAATTCCTCAGAAGAAACAGTGCCCACCTGGAGTCAGGATGCCCATGTGTAACAAACACTTGGCAGTGGCAGTCATGTGCCCCACTCGTACCTGGTGTTCCAGGACTTCACCAGCAGACTGTCTGGGGACTACTCCTGCACCATCAAGAGGAACGGCGTCGCCCTCTCCTCCCGTCGCATTGCTGTCCGTTGAAGTCGCTCTGAAGGGAAACTGTTTCGGATTATGAATCTCAGATTTTAGATAGAAATCTGTATTTAATGAAATTAATTAACTTATTGCTATTTAATCTTATTTTTATCTGAATACTATTTATTGTTATTTATAGTATACATACTTCCTTTTCCTTATATGCTGTAATTCAGTTATTTATTTCTTTACTATTTATTATAACCGCCATTGTGATATGTTTCAATAGCACACTGGAGAATAAACAGTTCATCTCCTTAAGAATATTTTTTATTTGCCATAAATAGCTGTGATTCTTTTATGACTGGTGTCAATATGTATTCGAATATATCACGAACGAAACAAGATGGAGAAACGCACAGAAAATGAGCATTTGATATAATTATAAGAGAGAGGTTAAGATTATTTTTGTTGAGGAAATCCTATGAGGCCTCAACTGATCTGTGAAAAACAGAAATGCTGTTGGATATGCAAATAAATCAGCAAACGAAACTCATCCAAGAAGGTATCATTTCAAGTAATTTTTGTGGAGTAAACTCAAATTTACTTCACCTAGTACTTTACACAGTGCTCTGCTAATAGTCTATATGTTGTAGAAGTATTTTCTTTCTTTCTCTCCTTCTCTCAAGGAGCCAATGCCTTTGAATTACATAAATAAATTTCGACCCAAGAAACAACCCACTCACAAAATCTCAAGGGTAGATATTCTAAATGGTATTAATTGACTCGCTGATGGGTTGGGAATTTCTGTAAAATTCGGTAACCGGGGAAAACCTCAGGCACAGAAGCACTTAGGTTCCAACCTCTTCTATGATCTTTATAATTAAGATAATCTAGGAATAATCTATTAATATTGTTATCTCAGACGGAGGATCATAGTATATAATCTCTATAGATTGGATTAAGAGGAGTAACTAATGACATCAGAAACTGTTGTTGAGATCAGATTTAATTCTTGAATGAGATCCGTTTCAATATAGCATGATTCCTACCTTCTCAGCCCCCAAACAACCACTGTTTGAAAAACACCCGAATCATAATTATTGCTTCAGTCAAAAGTTTGTCTTTAGGACTGTCTGAATTCTTACATTGTGGTGATGTCTACTCAGCTTACTACTCATGCCCTAACCAACACCAACAAGTACATGTCATGGAAATGATTGACCGCATGTGAGAAGCAGTGTATAAGAATCTCTGAAACGATGCACATCCTGCAACGGCACCCTTTCTCAACATTATACAGAAATGGCACTGTTCCTTGATAATGTTGAGGAAACATGATGCAGGAATGCCTTATCCTCCCTAAACCCTTGAACAAAAGGCCAGCGAAGAATCAGCGGGGTAGAAGACCCCTGGGACAACCAATTAGTCTCCAGGCAGGTAAAAGATTCCTCGATCCCGTGAAACTTCTAAGTGAAAGATCGAACAATTGATGACATGAGTTGTTACTGGTCGGTTAATTAATTGCCAAATAGTCATCCCCTTGAGACATACCACTGTACCTTTCTCCCAATAAGACGCACAATGTCCCTTTGAAAGTTACTTCACCGTTTTCCTTCTGAAACAAGGCGTATTGTACACTAAGTAGAAATGGATGAACTATAAAATCGATGGTGTGGTAGCTGCAGTTACATTTACCTAGGTTAAATAAAAGTGAGTCGTATTATTTCGCAAATACTACGTATCTCAACATTTCCACTGACAAACAGCTGGAAATTGTCGTTTTCATTAAATATGCATCATTAACAATTACGATAGCTGAGGTGATATACCAATCCTTGATCCAGAGCACGAGTCGATCCCACTCCATAATATAATATTTCACTCGAACGTAATTACTTTTGAGAAAAAATTATTAGTTTTATGCAGTCACGCCTAATGAAATAATAAATCAAACCAAAAACAGAAGTGTCTGAAACAGCAATAAACAATGCTGGACCTCGGATCCACACCAACTTCTATTCAGTTTTCCAATGTTGCAAAATTCTATTCATTGATTTATAAAACTGGTAATCTTAATCACGAAGATAACACTCCGCTGTATTACACATAAGAAAATGAAATATGTAAATGGTTAAAATATGCCTTATTGAAGTCTCCAGGAAGAGGTCGATTTTTGGACGAAAATGTTTGGCTTTTTTAACCATGAACATTTTATATTTTCCTATGTAAAACAGAATATTCAATGATATTTCATTAATATTCCTTAGAGCTTAGACAGACAAGTTGAACCAAAATTGGGATAATGGTACATACATATAATATAATAATTATTATTCCTAAAATAATAAGATTGATTGATTGTGTCTATTAAACCTGGTAAAATAATAAAAGTTTTCCTAATGGAAATGAAGACGTTCAACAACCTCTTCTGGCAATTAAAATACATGCAGAGGTTTCGTCGCACTTGCAACTGATAACGATCGGTAACATTGCTGGACACGAGCCGGAATCATTTCACACTCGATAAGAAACAACTTAGCGCGAATGCGTCAGTCTTCCGTCGTTCGAAGAAACTATGTACTGGCTTTGGCTATCATTCATATCCGTATTCCCGACAGAACCAGGACCTATAAAAGGGACCTTAGCTTCCAAAACACTGTCAGACAATCTTCTCTTGTCAAACTGGTAGCATCTGAAAGTCAGCGACTGAAAACAGTTCATCGTTTTCTTCACTTCATATCTTTTTCAATTAGTCAAGATGGTTCAAAGAGGTGCCACAGTAACTCCAACGAAATTAGTATTGGTGGTGGCTGCCATTTCAGCGTCCTTGCCAGCTCTCGCATCTGCTTCACCTGTGCGAGATGGAACCTCGCCAGCTTCACCTTCAGTCGTCATCGTCAATGGAACCTCAGCCGAAATCGGTTTCATGGACAACGCCTTCATCTACTGCAGGATACAACTCCCACATGCACAGGACTCCCTCCACCACTACAGGATCGAATGGCACAATTCCTCAGAAGAAACAGTGCCCACCTGGAGTCAGGATGCCCACGTGTACACACTTGGCAGTGGCAGTCATGTGCCCCACTCGTACCTGGTGTTCCAGGACTTCACCAGCAGACTGTCTGGGGACTACTCCTGTAGCGTCAAGAGGAACGGCGTCGCCCTTTCCTCCAGTCGCATTGCTGTCCGTTGAAGTCGCTCTGAAGGGAAACTGCTTCGGATTATGAATCTCAGATTTTAGATAGAAATCTGTATTTAATCAAATTAACTTATTCTTATTTAATATTGTTTTTATTTTAATATTATATATTGTTATTTATAGCACACACACTTCCTTTTCCTTATTTGCTGTAATTCAGTTATTTATTTCTTTACTATTTATTATAATCGCCATTGTGATATGTTTCAATATCACATTCTGGAGAATAAACAGTTCATCTCCTTTAGAATATCTATTATTTAGCCATAAATAGCTGTGATTGTTTTATGACTAGTGTCAATATTTATTCGCATCGAATCTCTCGCTAATGAAACAAGATAATGAAATGCGCAGAAAAAAGCATTTGATTTAATTACAATATATATGTAAAGGTTTTTTTTATTGAGGAAATTATATGAGGCCTCAACTTATTTCTGGAAAACAGAAATGGTGCAGGATATGTGAATTAACCAGCAAACGAAGCTCAACCATGAAGTTATCTTTAAAGTAATTATGCAATGTAAATTAAAATAACTTCAAGTACTTTATGTAATGCTCTGCTAATATTCTATATATTATGGAGGTATTTTCTTTCTTCCTCTCCTTCTCTCAATGAACCAATCAGTTCGCATTACATAAATAAATTTCGCCTGAAGAATCAACCCACTCCTAAAATCTTGTAGCTAAACATGCTAAATGGTACCCATTGACTTGCTAATGGGTCGGAAATTTAAGTAAAATTCGCTGACCGTGACAACCTCAGGTACAGAACCATCTAAATTCCAAGATCTTTTATGACCCTTGTGGTTCAATTGGAATCACCATGGCCTGTCGCTCGGGAGACTGGGGTTCGTTCCCAGTGTGAGTCAGAAATTAATTTGTACAGAACATATGCTTATGTGTTCATCATTTCCATAGACACACACACACACATATATATATATATATATATATATACTTATATATATTAATTATTATATATAGTATATATTATATATATATATAGATTGTGACGAAGTGCCAAGTATCTGGTTACTACACTTACCAATAATTAAATGAGTACATCACAACCGCCAGACGCCTGAACCTTCATCATAGGGAAAATACGATTGAATACTCTAATGGCAACAGTGATCCCTTAAACAACTTACCAGTATTACAGAAAATCAGACTTAAGTTCATTAAAAGAGGTGTGAGGTAATCTTATATGTAATTAAATTAATTAAAGGGCATCACTCCATCAACAACTTTAAAAGTTTAACTATTTCCCTGATTTCAAAAGTCTAATTACTTCCCTGGTTCTAACTCACTTGAAGTAAATTGAAGGAAAACAGCTCAATTATCACTCTATGTTTCTACCTAAACATAAATATAATTACTTGTACTGGTGAAAAAGAAAACGCTTATAAAAATTTTAGATACAAAAATTTATTGTCAAACTCAAAACTTATAAGTGAAATTCACAATGTCAGGGAAATTTGCTTTTATTTGAAAACAACACAAAGTTTAATTAATTCTTGAGTTAATTAAGTAAAATTAAATAAAAATTAATTTATCACAATATTCAATAAAATTGATTAATTAAGCGAAATTCAAAAGTGTTAGACAATAATTAAGATTTGGAAATTAATTCACAAATGTTAAACAACAATAACGCTTGAAAAGAATTCTAGGTAAGTGGAAATTAATTCACAAGCGTTAAATTCAATTAAATGTGCAACGATTAATTATCGAAAACAATTAAGTTAACTAAATTGTGAAAGCAAATGAAAACACACCACAGAAAAATATGGAAAATACCAAAATTGTAAAAAGCACTAATCACACAGAATATAAAATAAATACACACAATTCAATAAGAAAAAGGATAATGCACAAAAATAACTTCAATAAGAAAAAATGGACAAATGCACAAAAAAAATAACTTCAATAAGAAAAATGGATAAATACACAAAAAATCACCTAAATGAAACAAACACAAAACAAAAATTTGCAATGTGTAAAAATCGAAATCGTTCTTCAAACCACTGTAACTATTAGTTGCAACTAATAAATCTTACAATAACACATTACCTCGTACCAATTTTCTTTCTGCTGCAGCTAGCTCCAAAATTTCACCAATTCACAATTTTTGAGAAAAAGAAAATTCGCCGTTACACACTTGTACAATGTTTGTTCAGATTCCACAATAAGCACTCAATAATATTAAATAACTCTAAGAAATATCAAATCGGGAATTTATATTAGTAATCAACAACTGAGTATATAATCTGTACATTACGTTATTGTAAAATCATATATGACGAGAGAGAGAGAGAGAGAGAGAGAGAGAGAGAGAGAGAGAGAGAGAGAGAGAGAGAGAGAGATGACCTCTATATGCCAGGAATTCAAAGTCTGTAATGAGCAGTCTCTCTCTCTCTCTTGTATGGGCGAACTTCAAGAAACTGACGGGGTCAAATCGTTTTGGACACGTAGTTCAGCTATTATTATAAAAATTCCCTTTCAAAACAGTAAATAAAGAGAAATTGAAATTACAATTGGAAATAACATTTAATATTACATGATTTAAGATGATAAAAGTATTCTAATATGAAAGGAATAATGATTTACAAAGAAAGCAACACTAAATGACGTCATTCCCCAAAGATGACATATGCTTAAACAGATGGTTCTAGAACGATCTTACGAAAAGATGATGCAATACCATAGGAACAGGGTGAAATCTTCACGTGGCTTCTCGACAAAGAAGTACTCGTCTGAAACAGACTCGAGCGAGTAGGATTGACATATTATGAAAACAAAACGGAGGCTTCGAGCTCTCCTTTATCTTGGGCGACAAAGTTAATCTCTTCCTCTTTTCACATTCTACATTATCTTGACTTTTTAAATAATGTTATGCAAAATCTGAACATACATTTTTAGAACATCTTATAACTCTAAGCTAAATAACGAATCTGAAATAGCAGCATATTATATATATATATATATATATATATATATATATATATATATATATATATATATATATATATATATATATATATATATATATATATATATATATATATATATATTATTTACTATTATGATCCTCCATCTCAGATAACAATATTAATAGATCATTCCTCCATCATTCTTAATTTTGTATGGGAACTCATACTGTAGTCCGAGACATTGGAATCGAGCACTTATTTACTTGAAATAAAAGGCGAAATTCTGTTATTCATACCCTCCATGCAAAAAATAAAAACTGTAAGCACTTAAACACCCACAAAGATATGTATATACATCTTATATATATATATATATATATATAATATATATATATATATATATTATATATATATAGAGTTCCCATACAATTAAGATGATGGAGGAATAATCTATTAATATTGTTATCTGAGACGGAGGATCATAATAGTATCTGATCTCTACAGTTTGGATTAAGAGGAGTAAACTGAGGACGTCAGAAACTGTTGTTGAGATCAGATTTAATTCTTTAATGAGATCCGGTTCACCATGGCGTGATTCCTATCTTCCCAGCCCCCCAACAATCCCTGTTTGAAAAACACCCGAATCTGCAGGCTAAAGTCTAATTATTGCTTCAGTCAAAACTTTGTATTTAAGACTGTATGCATTCTTACATTGTGGTGGTGTCTACTCAGCTTACTACACAGACTTCTTGTGCCCTAACCAACACCAACAAGTGCATGCTATGGAAATGATTGACCGCATGTGACCAGCACTGTCTGACATTCTCTAAAGTGCTGCACGTCCTGCAATGGCACCCTTCCTAAACATTATGCAGGAATGGCACCATTCCTTGATAATGTTGAAGGAACATGATGCACGAATGCCTTATCCTCCCTACACCCTTGAACAAGAGGCCAGCGAAGAATCGGGGGTTGAGGAGGAGGGACAGAAGACCCCTGGAACAAGCATTTGGTATTTAGGCAGGTAAAAGGTACCTCGATCCTATGTAGTTCCTTAAGTGAAAGATCGACCAATTAATGACGGTGGTTTTTATTCAGTTGATTAATTGCCAAACAGTCATCCTCTTGTGCCATACCATTGTAGCTTTCCCTCAAGTACACGTACAATGTCCTTTGGGAAGTTACTCCATCGCTTTCTTTCTGAAGCAAGGCTCATTGAACCCCAAATAGGAATTATTTATGAAATCGAAGTTGCAGTTATATTTAGCTAGGTTAAATCAAATTTATTAGTATTATTACCCAAATACTACGTATCATTTACATTTCCTCTTACAAATAGCTGGAAATTGTCGATTTCAATAACTATGCATCATTAACAATTACGACAAATGAGGTGATATACTAATCCTACATCCAGATCGTGAGTTGATTCCACTCCAGAACTCGATAATATTTCACTCAAATGTAATTTGAGTGAAATATTATTTGTCTGAAACAAAGCAGAACAATGCTGGACCTAAGACGAAACAAATCCACACCAACAACTATTCAGTTTTTCAATTTTCCTAAAATAAATTCATTGTTTTATAAAACTGGTAATCTCAGACACGAAGATATGGAAAATGTAAATGATTAAAATATGCCTTAATGAAGTTTACAAGAAGAGGTCCATTTGGGACGAAACTGCTAGGCGTTTGTTGCCATTTAAATTGTATATTTTCCTATGTGGGCCAAATATTCTTTGGTTTATCAGTAATATTCTATAGACAGACAGACAAAGTGAATCGAAATAAGGATAATAATACATATGTAGTAATAATTATTATTCCAAAAACAATAAGAGTTTTGCTAACAATAATATCTTCTGGCAATTTAAGAAAACACTGAGGCTTCGTCATACAACTGATAACGATCGGTAACAATACTGGACACGAGGCGGAATCATTTCACACTCGATAAGAAACAAATTAATGTAAACGCGTCAGTCTTCCGTCGTTCGAAGAAACGATGTACTGGCCTTGGCTATCAGTCATATCCGTATTCCCGACAGAGCCAGGAGCTATAAAAGGGATCTTGGCTTCCACAACACTGTCAGACAAGCTTCTTCTGTCAAACTGACAGCACCAGAAAGTCAACGACATCTGAAAGTCAACGACCGAAAGCAGTTCTTCGTTTTCTTCACATTCATATCTTATTCAACTGTTCAAGATGACTCAAAGAACTGCTACAGTTACTGCAACGAAATTAGTGTTAGTGGTGGCAGCCATTTCAGCGTCCTTGCCAGCTTTCGCATCTGCTTCACCTGTGCGAGATGGAACCTCGCCAGCTTCACCTTCAGTCGTCATCGTCAATGGAACCTCAGCCGAAATCGGTTTCATGGACAACGCCTTCATCTACTGCAGGATACAACTCCCACATGCACAGGACTCCCTCCACCACTACAGGATCGAATGGTACAATTCCTCAGATGAAACAGTGCCCACCTGGAGTCAGGATGCCCACGTGTACACTCTTGGCAGTGGCAGTCATGTGCCCCACTCGTACCTGGTGTTCCAGGACTTCACCAGCAGACTGTCTGGGGACTACTCCTGCAACATCAAGAGGAACGGCGTCGCCCTTTCCTCCAGTCGCATTGCTGTCCGTTGAAGTCGGTCTGAAGGGAAACTGCTTCGGATTATGAATCTCAGATTTTAGCTAGAAATCTGTATTTAATCAAATTAACTTATTCTTATTTAATATTGTTTTTATTTTAATATTATTTATTGTTATTTATAGCACACACACTTCCTTTTCCTTAATTGCTGTAATTCAGTTATTTATTTCTTTACTATTTATTATAATCGCCATTGTGATATGGTTCATTATCACATTCTGGAGAATAAACAGTTCATCTCCTTTAGAATATCTATTATTTAGCGATAAATAGCTGTGATTGTTTTATGACTGGTGTCAATATTTATTCGAATCGAATCTCTCGCTAATGAAACAAGATAATGAAATGCGCAGAAAAAAGCATTTGATTTAATTACAATATATAAGTAAAGGTTATTTTTATTGAGGAAATCATATTAGGCCTCAACTTATTTCTGGAAAACAGAAATGGTGTAGGATATGTGAATTAACCAGCAACGAAGCTCAGCCAAGAAGTTATCTTTAAAGTAATTATTGCAATGTGAATTAAAATAGACTTCAAGTACTTTATGTAATGCTCTGCTAATATTCTATATGTTATGGAAGTATTTTCTTTCTTCTCTCCTTCTCTCAATGAATCAATCAGTTCGCATTACATAAATAAATTTCGACTGGAAAATCAACCCACTTCTAAAATCTTGTAGCTAAACATGGAAAATGGTACCAATTCACTTGCTAATGGGTCGGAAATTTAGGTAAAATTCGCGACCGTGACAACCGCAGGTACAGAACCGCCTAGATTCCAAGATCTTTTATGTTCTTTGTGGGTCAATTGGTATCACCCTGGACTTAAGCTCGGGAGACTGGGGTTCGTTCCCAGTATGTGTCAGAAAGGAATTTGTACAGAACATATGCTTATGTGTTCGTTATTTCCATAATTAGACTTGAGCTGCAGATTCGGGTATTTTTCAAACAGGGGTTGTTGGGGGGGTGGGAAGATAGGAATCATGTCATGTTGAACCGGATCTCATTAAAGAATTAAATCAGATCTCAACAACAGTTTGTGACGTCATCATTTACTCCTCTTAATCATAACTGTAGAGATCAGTACTATGATCCAACGTCTCAGATAACAATATTAATAGATTATTAATCGATCATCTTAATTATATGGGAACTCATACTGTATTCCGAGAAATTGGAATCCAGCACTTGTTTACTTGGAATAAAAGGTGAAATCATGTTATATATGTGGTGTTATTCATACCCTCCATGCAGAAAATAAAAATCGTGACCACTGAAACACGCACAAACATACATACATATATATATATATATGTATATATATATTATATATATATATATATAGTATATATATATATACTATATATATATATATATATATAATATATGTAGATATATATATATATATGATATATATATATATCTATATATATATATATATATATATATTTATATATATATATATATATATATATATATATATATATATATATATATATATGATATATATATATATATATTTATATATATATATATGTATTATATATTATATATATGTATATATATATATATATATATATATATATATATATATATATATATATATATATGTATATATATGTGAATATATATAAATATATATATATATATATATATATATATATATATTATATATATATAGTATATATATGTATATATATACATATATATGTATATATATTATATATGTTTATATATATACATATATATGTATATATATATAGTATATATATATATATATATTATAATTATAGTACCTATATGTATATATCTATATATATATATATATATATATATATATATACTAAAATTATATTTATATATATTTATATATATATATATATATACATCATATATATATATATATAATATATATATATATATATATATAAATATATCTATATATATATATATATATATTTATAAATAAATATATATATCTATATATATATATATATATATATTATATATATGTGTGTGTGTGTTTGTGCGTGTTTCAGTGGTCACGATTTGTCGGACTACAGTATGAGTTCCCATACAATTAAGATGTTGGAGGAATAATCTATTGTTATCTGAGACGTTAGATCATAGTACTGATCTCTACAGTTTGGATTAAGATGAGTAAATGATGACGTCAGAAACTGTTGTTGAGATCAAATTTAATTCTTTAATGAGATCCAGTTCAACATGGCATGATTCCTATCTTCCCAGCCCCCCAATAATCCTTGTTTGAAAAATGCCCGAATCTGCAGCTAAAGACTAATTATTGCTTCAGTCAAAACTGTATATAAGACTGCCTGCATTCTTACATTGTGGTGATGTCTACTCAGCTTACTACAGAAACCGATTGGTCCCTAACCAACACCAACCAGTACAAGCCATGGAATTGATTGACTGCATGTGAGAAGCACTGTCTGAGATTCTCTGAAGGTCTGCACATCCTGCAACGGCACCCTTCCTAAACATTATACAGGAATGGCACCGTTCCGGGATAATATTGAGGGAACATGATGCAGGAATACCTTATCCTTCCTACACCCTTACACAAGAGGCCAGCGAAAACTCGGGGGTTGGGGGAGGGGTTGAAAAAGAAGACCCCTGGGGCAAGCAATTGGTCTTTAGGCAAGTAAAAGGTACCTCAGTCCTATGTAGTTTTTTATGTGAAAGATCGATCAATTACTGACAGTTGTTTCTGTTCAATTAATTAATAGACAAATAATCATCCCCTTGAGCCATACCATTGTAGCTTTCTCCCGAGTACACGTATAATGTCCTTTCTTTCCGAAGCAAGGCTTATTCTACTCCAAATAGGGATTATTTATAAAATCGATGGTGCGGTAGCTGCAGTTATATTCAACTATGTTAAATAATAGTAATTAGTATTATTACTGAAATACTAGGTATCATATACATTTCCTCTTACAAATTGCTGGAAATTGTCGTTTTCAGTAAATATGCATCATTAACAATTACGAGAAATGAGTTGATATACTAATCCTAGATCCAGATCGCAAGTTGATCTCACTCCAGAACTCGATAATATTTCCCTCAAATGTAATTACTCTTGAGAAAAAATTATTAGTTTTATGCAGTCATGCCTAATAAATGATGAATCAAACCAAAAACAAAAGTATCTGAAACATAGCAGAAAATGCTGGACCTAAGACCAAACACAAATCCACATCAACATCCATTCAAATTTTCAATTTTGCAAAATCAATTCATTGTTTTTATGTATTGAACATAGGAAAATGGAAGATGTAATAGGTTAAAATATGCCTTTACTTAATAATGCCTCTAAGAAGAGGTCCATTAGTGGACGAAATTGTTAGGCATTTTTAACCGTTTACCTTTCTCTTTTTCCTATATGGACCAAATATTCATTGGTTTATATCTAATATTCCATAGACAGACAGACAAATCGAATCGAAATAAGGGCAATGATGCATATTGTAATGATTTTCATTCCAAAAACAATACATGTTTTCCTAATTATGAAGATGGAATCAACAACCTCTTCTGGCAATTTGAAAAAGCAGTGAGGCTTCGTAATATAACTGATAACGATCGGTAACAATACTGGACACGAGGCGGAATCATTTCACACTCGATAAGAAACTACTTAACGCAAACGCGTCAGTCTTTCGTCGTTCGAAGAAACGATGTATTGGCTTTGGCTATCAATCATATCCGTGTTCCCGACAGAACCAGGAGCTATAAAAGGGACCTTAGCTTCCACAACACTGCCAGACAAGCTTCTCATATCAAACTGACAGCATCTGAAAGTCAACGACCGAAAACAGTTCTTCGTTTTCTTCACATTCAGATCTTTTTCAATTAATCAAGATGGTTCAAAGAGCTGTTAGAGTTACTGCAACAAAATTAGTGTTGGTGGTGGCTGCCATTTCAACGTCCTTGCCAGCTCTCGCATCGGCTTCACCTGTGCGAGATGGAACTTCACCAGCTTCACCTTCGGTCGTCATCGTCAATGGAACCTCAGCCGAAATCGGTTTCATGGACAACGCCTTCATCTACTGCAGGATACAACTCCCACATGCACAGGACTCCCTCCACCACTACAGGATCGAATGGCACAATTCCTCAGGGGAAACAATGCCCACCTGGAGTCAGGATGCCCACGTGTACACACTTGGCAGTGGCAGTCATGTGCCCCACTCGTACCTGGTGTTCCAGGACTTCACCAGCAGACTGTCTGGGGACTACTCCTGCAGCGTCAAGAGGAACGGCGTCGCCCTTTCTTCCAGTCGCATTGCTGTCCGCTGAAGTCGGTCTGAAGGGAAACTGTTTCGGATTATGAATCTCAGATTTGAGCTAGAAATCTGTATTTAATCAAATTAACTTATTCGTATTTAATCCATAATTCTTATTTATTCCTGTTGTTTTGAATATTATTTATTGTTATTTATTATAGACACATCTCTTCATTATTTGATCCTTTACTATTTATTGTCATTGCCATTGCAATATGTTTCAGAATCACTTTATGAAGAATAAACATACATTTCATCTACTGTACAACATCTATTATTTAGCAATGAATAATTGCAAATGTTTTATGACTACTGTATTAATTATTCGAATCTCTCACGAACAAAACCAGATAGAGAAAAGCACAGAAAAGGAGCATTTGATATCATTACAAGAGACATTGTAAGAATACTTTTATTGAGAATATTGTATAAGGCTTCAGCTTATTTCTGGAAAATCGAAAAGCTGTAGTATAAATGGATTAACCAGCAAACGGAGCTCAGCTGAGAACTATCTTTAATGATTGTAATTAATGCACTTTAAATTGAAATTTACTTCACCAAGATCCTTCCAATATTAATACTCTGCTATTAAATTTCACTATTATAGAAATATTTTCGTTCTCCCTCTTCCTCTCTCAAACATGGAAGTCGCCCATGGTTTAGGTCAATTGTGTTGAGCAAAAGCGACACACCCATTCATGATAAGAACGATTTTTCCGAAATTTGCAATGACATTATACCTATTAATCCTTTAAATATGGTGAAAACTTTCAGTTTGTTTGGATGACACTACAGGTCAAACAGAGACGGCAAATCGTATTACTCAGTCCCTGCTGTTGTGAGAAATCAAGGAGATAAAAATCAGGAGATTAGTGAAAGAGGCAGAGCACTGTGGGTTTCCAGGTTAAACAGGGCTAACTTTCAGCCGTCAAGACATATGTAAATCTTCTCAGATCACTTAGTTAGTGGTGAGTGTTATTAACTGTCAGTGTAATTATCAGTAATAGTGAATAATTAAAGAAGCCTAGGGCAAGATCAAAACTGAAACCTTTTCAAGAATTTGTTTTGATGTCGATGAAGCTTAAGCTTCTTAACCTTCAAGTTCAGGATATAGGCTGTCATTTTAACATTGTTCTCTCAACAGTTTCAAAAATATTCAAGTTTCAAAAATATTAACATCAGTGTTGGATGTTCTTTTTTATCGGATGCAAAAGTTGATTGTTTGGCCTGAGGGGGATCAGCTACGTCTGACAACGCCGATGAAGTGCTGGAATGGTTTTGGATTGAAGGTTGCTGTTTTGATAGCCTGTTTTTTATCGAACGCCCATCTAGTTTAGAAGCCACCTACGCAGGGTGTGATTTCTTATCTGTCAAAATGCTAGGGTGGTCGTCACTACAAGCACATCACTGAAAACTGGTTAGACCAGTTAGTACATGGTGACACAATACTTGCTGATAGAGGTTTTGGCACTCAGGACATCGTTGTTGCATATGGAGCGAAGGCCAAAATCCATGATTTCACCAAAGGGAAGTCGTAGCTTTAACTGCTAGAACTGGAGGCTACCAGGAAATAGGCACACTTTCGAATATGTTGAGCAAGTCATTGTACTTTTGCGCAATAGATACGCCATTTTGCAAGCCACTGCCACTAGATGACGTAACATCTGAAAATGGTGAAAATCCACCAGTTGAATATATTTCCTTTGTTTACATTGCTTGACCTAAAACATGGCGGCGGCTCATCAGGTGCCCGCATGCTTGACGTCATAGGATAACTAACTGTGACTCGCGATGTGTCTGGAACTTGGGTAGAATTCGCTGGAATGTTAGGCTTTAGAAGCCTGCCCGAGAAAACTACAGGTACTAGCTTCAGCTTCCAGTTGCTTTCATGACCATTGTAGTTCGATTGGTATCGCGCTGGCCTGTCATTCGAGAGGTCGGAGATCGATCCCGATGTAAGTCAGAAATCTATTTCTGTGAAACACGCACTCGTGTGCTCATCATTTCCACACACATTTATATGCGGCACATGTATATATGCTATATGTGTCTGTATGTATATGTGTACACATTTTTTTTTTTTGCAGGGAGGGTATAAATACAGCCCATATATGAAAAATTTACTTTTTATTCCAAGTAAGCAAGTGCTCCATTCCATTGTTTTCGACTGCAGTATGAGTCCCCATAAAATCAAGATGTTCGAGGGGTAATCGATTGATATTTTTATCCGAGAAGAAGGATCATAATATCTGACGTCTACAGTTTGGATTAATAAGAGTAACTGATGACGTCAGAACCAGCTGTTGAGATCAGATCTAATTCTGTGATGAGATCCGATTCCACCTGGCGTGATTCCACATTCACCCCCTAAACCCTTTTAGGGAATAATTAAATCTTTAGCTAAAGCCAAATTATTGTATCAGTAAACGGCTTTCCTTTAGGACACTGGCGTCATTGCTAAACTTTATTTATATAAGGCTACGTAAGAAGCGCGTTTACATTCTAATTTATTCAATTTTGCTTGTAAAGAAATGTTTAAAGAGGAACATTACTATTATCATTGCACCTTTGATTTTTCCCCTTCCGTAAGTCTTATCATGAAAAGAGTGGTCTGAAATGGAGGAGAAAGTTGAAACTGGAGTAACGGCAGAAATTAGACAAATTTAGGATATGAAAATAAACATCAAAATGTGCATAACGCTTGCCTCATAGAATGCATTATATATGTAGCGAGATGGGTCTCAGATTTAAGAAAAACTGAAGTACTGAGTACGGAGTATTTGTAGGAGGATGAAATAACAGACGGAGAAATGATTACTGAGGTTACATTATTCAGATTCTGATGAGCTGGAATTTAGTAAAAGACGAAAAAAGCTAAATCATACAATAAGAAGGCTGAATGAGATCGCTAATTAAAGAGACTGAAATTGCATACGAAAGTAAGATAAAAACAAGTTTAGAATAATCTGTATTGCCATAAGATGTTATTGAAATCAGTGTATGACAAGGAAACCACATCTAAAAGATTTTGTCAATTTTAGAACAGTTGCAAACAAGGAGCTCGACTGAGAATCTCAAGCCCTCGTTGACAGTAGGATTCAAATTTGAATTATAATAGGTTGATCAGGACTACAGGGTCTCGATGGTATATAGTGATCGAACCACCTCTAGTCTTCTGGCCATTATTAAAGCTTCAATTCTGCTCCCAGGGATTTAGGAGCTGGGGTTATTGCTGGAAGCAGGCTTTCCTTAACATCACAATTATTGATGATAGTGCAGCTCACATGAATCTTGATCATCGTGTGAAACTATTTACTACAAGAACTGTACAACTACCAACGTTCTGCTAAAAGAATAATTTAGCTCTCCACCAAAGAAGGGATATATCATCTACCAGTTCCGTAGCCCCAAAGCGTGTTGCTTGCCCTCTCACATTGTGGGGATGTATGCTCAACTTTCTACATATTTCTTGTGCTATAACTCAACAGAAGCTCGTGGATGCTATGGAAATGATTGACTGCATCTGACCATTACCGTATGAGAATTACTGAAGCGCTTCACATCCTGCAACAGCCCTCCCTCCGCCCAGCCTTATGCAGGAATGGCACATTTCCTTGAAAATGTTGAGGAAACATTAATCAGGAACCCCTTAAACCCGCCGCTAACGTTCAGTTATGCCTGCACAGTTATAACTGCGCAGTCGGACTGTGCAGGTAAATCTTCGGTCCTCCGTAGCAACCACGGCGTCAATACGATGCTCTAGCTGTAATTGGCTTGATGACATAAAAAAATGTATAGACGTCAAGTAAGACATACAGGGAATGGGTGGTAGAAAAAATCGAATTAAATACTCCCATGTGAATTTCTTAGGAGTTTAAATTTGACCCCACGGACTTTCATAATGTTTATTGAATATTTTATGAATGAACGAAGTTCTATGGAAAGATAATTAAGTTCGTAATCGTTTGTTTTCATTTCATAGTTGACATATATAGGCCTAATATTTTTTCCTATTTCATTAAAAGGGGTTAATATTGATTGGTTTTCATTTTAAGATTGACTTTATGATGTTGCAATGAATGAAAATCCATATACTGTTTCATAGTGCTTTTTAACGCTTCCAAAAGTATTCGGTCTTTCTCCTGCAGAAATATCCATCTGCTTCTGAAATTGTTTTTAGCTCTCTCTCTCTCTTGCGCTTTTGACGGCAATGATGGCTCATTGCTGGGGTGTCATCACAGGGCCAAATCATTGCAGAGGGGTTTTGTTTAACCAGCAATGAGCGCCTTCCCTCTGCTCATTAGCGCTGCTCACCAAACCAATAACAGGTTCATAAGTCATCTATCGCTCCAACTCTGAATTTATATATATTCAGAATTTCTAAATATATATATAATCAGAATTTAGAATATCTTGTACGTGTCCTATGTTTATTCCTTCTTTTGTTTGATGGCAGACTCTCTTGTCGAGAGGCTGCGTCAAAGACGCTTGAAGTAGAAGGTTGGTTTGGGAATCTGTCGGAAGCTTCGATTCTTCTCGTCTGGATTTCGAAGTCATCCTCCGCCCTTCCTTGGAGACAGACGGAGACGACAGTGTGTTCGTTCGTTCGTCCTCCTCCATGTGTCTTGACTCTTGAAGGGCGCTTTCTTGTGGGATTCTTGAGGATTTGAAAAACCTTTCTCCTTGGTTCTCGTAAGTAAATAGTCATATCTCTCTCTCTCTCTCTCTCTCTCTCTCTCTTTCGCTTTTGACGACAATAATGTCTCACTAATGGGATATTATCGTAGTGCCAAATCATCGCAGAGGGGTTTTGTTTAAACCAAGGTATATAGAATAAACCAGCAGTTTCGGTCCTCTTCTCCTGTGTCTCTCCCTTGCAAGACCTTCATGCATCCTTTCTCCGCTTTCTCTCAGCCCTCGTGTCAGCCTTCCTCTTCGTCAGGTTCTGCAACTTCTTCCATCTGAATTTCTGCTTTGCGACTTAGGAGCGTTCTTTTGACCTCTCTCCTTCCTGGAGCCTTGTTCTCTGTGTTTTCTAAAGCCCGCCATCAACGTTTATTTATGCCTGCACAGTCTGTAAGACTGAATTACTTGGTTAATTGATATATTTATTCTTGTTAATAAACGTTAGTGTTATGATGCAACTCTCTCATTTTCATTACCTGTTAGAATGGAGAGAAAGAGGTGGAGAGAGAGAGAGAGAGAGGGTGATTCCTTGGAGAGAGAGAGAGAGATAGGTTGTGTGTGTAATGGAGTAATGGGGTCTGCCTTCCGTTTCGTGTCCACGCTTACCTTATGAATACTGGGGGTCCTTCCCCCATGTTATAGTGGTGTCAGCGGTTAAGAGGGGATATAAAAAGTTTTGTTTTTCTTTTCTATGCCTAGGAACGCCAATGTAGAGATGGGTGGCCAGTTAGAAAATAAAAGGGGTAGAGAAAATATCCGTCCGTGGGATGGGGGGATGAGGAAAGAATTTCTATTAGGGTCATCAAATTTGCCCGTACCGAGATTCTTCAGGGCGGGAGTCGTGAGACAAGCAACTCAGTCTAGTTTGTAAGTGAGTGTTGCTAGGTGTCATCTCACCGATCGCGTTTGTATTGTGCCGACGAGATTTACGCGTTTTACGAAGAATTTCGAGTTCTTTTTTCCCATTATGGAGTGGTGAGTGTTAAAACTTGTTTTGAAGGAGTGGGTTTTTGTTTAAATATTTCAGGGTTATGGGATTGGTTCAAGAGGTCAACAATTTTTCTTGTCTTTGCCCCATAGTGACGTGTTTTCTTTATTTTGCACGTGTTTATAATAGACGTATGCATTCGTCTTTGTTTAAAACATAGGAGTGTATTTTTCTATGCATGTGAACTGTGCTTGGATAATCATATTTGGCTTAGTGACACAGAGCGGCCACAATTTTACGGGCTCAGCACATTTCTGCAGAGAGGCGCCTTGCATTGCGAGGGTATACTGGCATCCCTCGGGGGGATAGTGGCATGGAAGGTACCACTGGCCTCCCTCGAGAGATGTGCAGGGGAGGGCATTGCGAGATGGGTACTAGTGTATACCTTGGGAAGGGGTCCTCAGACACTGTTCAAAGGGAGATGGGGGATACTGCTGGTATGCCTAGGGCTGTTCTGCGCTTACTGAGGGGTTGTTCTCAGGGGGGGAGAAATTTTTTTTTCTCAGTGTGGGTGAACTCCCCCTTTCTTTTTTTTTCTTTGTCGGGCTGTTGAAGACAAGTCTGGCCTTGATATTGGATGCTAAGATATCAGCTGATTGATAAGTTGATGAAGTGAAATGCCGTAGAGTCTTTTTTTTAGAAAATAGATTTTTTGTTTTCTCTCTTGGACGAAGAGAAAAGGAAATAAAAAGAGATTTTTCTTTTCCGTGAATGAGGGGAAAAGTAGTTAACATGCACGGGATGTGTTATATGTTTCTTTGTGCCTTGAAAGACACAAATATAAGGGGGATACACAGATTATTTTTTTTTATTGTGTTGGAGAGATTACTTTGAAATGCCGATGATTGGTGTTGTATCTGTGTTGTGTGGCAATGGTGTTATGTCATGGGGTTGCATGTGGAAATGGTGGTATACCGTAAGATTCAGCATTACTGTTGTATGCTATTTTGAATTTCACCCTTACTTGAGATCTTTGCAAGAGAATTATTGCTGTGGAGAGTTATTATTATTATTAATAATTATTGTACTTGAGATGTGTCACGGGAGGTTTGCTTAAGTATAATTATCATTACGGGAGAATTGTTTTACGAGAGTTTTGAGATATTTCATGGGAGATTAGTCAATAATTATTACAGATAATTATTCAAGGAGAATTATTACGATGAATTAATGGGAGAAGTCTTGTGTTAATTATTTGTTGAGTTTTTGTAACTTTGGAGAATATTTTCAGTGATTCACGGGGATGAGTTTTGCTGAATCTTGATGAATCTGACTGAATCTTGGTGAATTGTGTGGAATTTTGCTGAACTTTTGCTGGATTTTTTGCTGAATTCTTGGAGAATGGACGAGCATTAACATTGGTGATATTTTTTGTACTGATACTGATGATTTTGATGATAGCAATTTTTTTTTTGGTGATTTTGTGATAATGATATTTCTGATACTGATTTTTTATATACTAATACGTGGGTGCCGTAATGCTATCAAGGGAGGTGAAATCTTTTTTTGAATTGGGAGGAACTAACAACACATTATTTTAGTTTTTTTTTTTTCTTTTCCTTTTTTTTATGTGTTCAGCAGATAATTGCTTGACATCTAGTGAGTTACGGGAGATAGTTAATGGTGCCGTTGATTTTTCTTTTCTCCTTTTTTGGAAATTAGCCATCGCTGACACAAGTTTTTTTACCATGGGTGAATTTGAGTTTATTTTTTCTCTCCAGTTAGTGTGAATATTATCTCAGTTCGTGACTTAGAGTCATTGTTCGGGAACGTGTTCGTGTTTTAGCTATTTGATGCTATAGAGAAATATATGGGAGAATTTTTTGCACGTTTTGAATACATACGTAATGGCACTACATTTCTTCTCTGGATATTTGTGTTCCAGAAATTGTGAGTTTTCTTGCACAATACCCTTGTCGTATTTGTGACAACTTTGTGAGAGATAGGAAACTTGGTTAAGTTTTCTAGTGGCTTATGTCGTAGTGCATATGGAGAAGGCTTGGCTAAGACACTGTGAATTTGGAGTTCTGTTACAATGACTTGTGGCACATTAGTGATTGTTTTTTCTAGAATTTTCTAGACAGTTTTATTTGCCGAGTTTTTGCCCTTTTTTAGCAGTTATGCTAAACGGAGAGAGTTTTTATAGTTTTTTACTATAACATTGAGTTATTCTCTGGAGAATTGGAGTTATAATTGAGATATAATTGAGATATATTATTTTGGAGAGATAATTGGAGGTATATATTATTTTGGAGTTATGATTTGAGATATAATATATGGGAGATATATATTTTTTGCCATTTTTGATATTTGCCAATGTGATATGAGCTATGTTTAGTTCAATTATTTTGCAGCCATCTTTGTTGCAAATGGAGACACATATTTGGAGATTATGGGGCAATATTTGTGAGTATGTGAGTTAGATGCCTTGAGTGCACATTTTTTTGGAGATGGGATTTCATTTTTTGATATTCCTTTTTGGAGATATATTTTTGGAGCCTTGTTTTGTTCCACATGGAGTATTGGGGAAATAGAGGTAAATATTTTGTATTTGCCGAAATAGAGGTGATTATTCTCTATTCCTGGAGTGTCTTTTTTTTACTGACATGTGGCTATTAGAGAAATAAGAGAATAATATAAGGGGGTTGGTTATTAACCAAATGGAGGAAACATTTTTATAACCGGAGTGGTGTTATTATTAATATGGTGTCTCATAATGGAGTTGGAATTAATCTTGGGCGGGTGACCCTTTTTTTTTGTGGTTATGGGAGTTTTTTTCGAGTCAAGAGGAGATTTCTGAGGTTCTCTTTTTTGATTTTGTGTCTATTTAGAGGCGAATGGCATTACTGCATTACGAGTCCTATGGAGATGTGTGTGCAGTTTTTATGTTCACAAGTGTGTTATTCTTGGAGAAATATAATTTGGGACAAAGTCATGTTGAGAGAATGAGTCTTTGAGACAGTCTTTGAACACATTAGTCATATCCTGGAGTTAATTCTGTGAAATGTGTCTGTTAGACCTTTTTTTCTAGATGATCATGAGTTTCCAAACTTATGTGTCTGACTAGACAATTTTTGTGCTGTTGTTTGAGCATACGTCCGCAGGCGATTTTTCTGCTGACAAGCGATGTGATGAGTGCTGTGCTGTTTCTTTTCTTCTGATGGTGATAGATCAGAATTTTTGCAATATCTGGAAATGTTGGCTATAGCATTTCACGAAAGCGCATGTGTGAGAGTTTGCTTTCTGGCAAATTCCGGGGCTTTACATGGAGCATTTCTTGGGAAAAACGCGGGAGTTATGCATATTATACATGTATTATGTATTTTGTGATTGGGGAAATCTACTTGTGGTTATTTTTTTTTATTATTTTTCTTCCTTTTCCTTGAAAGATATAATTTGGGGATTGAGCTTAAGTAGCATTTCTTTTTTGGACGGGAGGTTTGATTTTACCGGGAGATGTAATTTTTTCGAGGTTTGTTACTTAAGTAATGGGAGTTTGACATTAAGTCTCATTGTGATTAGTTATTGAGCAGTAAAGGGGTTTTTGCTGTTAAAAGTTGGAGATTTTTGCTGATTTTGTGGGTTGTTTAAATGTCAGAACTGCTTGATGAAACATTTTTGGGTCTGGGTGTTACGTGATTCTTTTCTTTCTTGAGCTCGTTACGATTTTTTCTTTTTTTTTTTTTCTTCTTGTGAGCACATTCGAGTTTGAAATGTGAGTGCAGAATTCCATGGAGTTGCTGTGATTTCTGAGTTGTGTGTGTGCTGATGTGTGAGTTTGGAGAATTGAGTTGGAGAACTTGATGTTTTTTTTTCTTAGAGAGTTGTGATGATGACTTATGATTTAGTAGTCATATTAAGGGAGTTAATTGGGAGACGTTCAGTTGGTATTTCTGCCCTTTTGAGATCATTGTTTGATAGAAGTAGTATGTTTGGGTTAATTTTCTTAGATTGACCAAAGACCTGACTGACATACTAACGTATGCCAAAAGTCGTTCCCCGACACCAGCAAGACGTCCACCAGCCGTGAAGAGAGGTTGCTGTTATTTTACCCCAGGGTGATTACAAGTATTTCCATGATGGGTGATCGAGAGAATTCTACAGCGTGTTTTTTGGGGATCCACAGAAGCCGTGAGAGTCTTCTACGATGAGGGAGGCATTCCATCTTCCTACAGTTGCTACAGCCTGCTATAGCCTGTTGCTGTCTGTTCAGCTACTTGCAGACAAGCGAAGAGGGATAGTCAAGGATCCTAATGCAGAAAATATGAGAGAAAATGCGTCTTGTGTTATTGGGAGATTAAAGCGTGATAAGACTTTATTTAATAATGCCAGAGACATGCAGTTTTTCTTATATTTTATTTTAAGCCGGCCAGTGTTTTGTATTATATAAGCAATTTTGCTAGGCGGGGGCTAGCATATAGGTGGCCGAGCTATCTGTAAGGCCTAGGGATTTTGATTAATAATATATTGTTCGTGCGTTCTCTGTGACCTATGGAATGTGGAGAACAGTGCAGGAGTGACGACCTGAGAGTAGCTGATGAATGAGTTTCTGGGGTTGGCGTGAGATAAAAATGCTTAGTTCGTCGAGTCAATGTACGACAGTTTATGAACTCTTCTCAAAGTGCCTTTGGGAAACTGGTTGTAGCCAGTAATATGAGGCGCTATCGAACTGTGTGTTCGTATGTGCGTGTGCGCCTCTTCTATTCATAATGTATCACTAGCCAAGTCTATGGGAAGACTTGCACAGAGATTCGTGGGGGAAGGCAAAGCCACGATGGCAGATGCCAAAGCGTTTTTATTTATCAGTGAGTGATATTCCGGTTGGGAATGGGTAAGTGTTACCTTTACTTTAGCCAAAGGGATGGCTTGTTTGATATCTTGTAAGATGTTCCATTTTATTAACTTTGTCTTTAAACTTGTGTGTGTACTTACCGGGATGTGTTCTGTATCTTTGAAACAGACGGATCTGGAAATGCCGGGGGATAAAGAGTTCCCGGAGGGGTGTGGACTTTTGGGTGACTTGACAATGTACCGTTTTTTGAGTTAGTCTGTAAGACTGAATTACTTGGTTAATTGATATATTTATTCTTGTTAATAAACGTTAGTGTTATGATGCAACTCTCTCATTTTCATTACCTGTTAGAATGGAGAGAAAGAGGTGGAGAGAGAGAGAGAGAGAGAGAGAGAGAGAGAGAGAGAGAGGGTGATTCCTTGGAGAGAGAGAGAGAGAGAGATAGGTTGTGTGTGTAATGGAGTAATGGGGTCTGCCTTCCGTTTCGTGTCCACGCTTACCTTATGAATACTGGGGGTCCTTCCCCCATGTTATACATATATTCCTATTCTTGTTTTACATTATTTTGTCAAAATAAATATTTATTTTCACTGAAAACCTGTCTTATATATATGATTTATAACCACGCGTAAACATAGATAGGCTTAATCTGTTACGTTAGCCTTTGGATTTTACTTGCCAAAGCAGTCTCATTCATATAGAAGGTTTCAGTGAAATCTACTAGACATTCAGGAATGATGCTGCCACTTTCAGCCCTTATTATACACAATTGTTTTTCCTCTTGAAAAATTATAAATGTATTTTATTTGACATCCGTCTCAATTATCAAAAGCACAAGTAAATCCACCATATCATCAATTTAGGTATAAACACTTTTCAATTCAATAAAACCCAACTCAACGTTTTTGACTGGTACATGTTATCTGTCCGCGGATAGACAGCGAACTGAGCCAGAAACGTTGCCTACACCACATTAACGTTGCAGTGCGCATGCGCAGCCGTTTGGTCTGATGCTCATCGATTGAGATGAGCTATTTACTCAGGCCGCCTGCGCAGTCTAGAAAAATTGTGCTGGTTATCCACACTAACTTTCAGTTATAACTGTGCAGGGATAACTGAACGTTAATGGAGAGCTTTCCTCTCCCGACACCCTTGCACAGTGAAGACTCAGGGGGGCAGAAACCCCATAGTACAACCAATTAGTCTTTAGGCAAAGAAAGATAGCTCGATCCAGTGTGTAGCTTCTTACGTTAAAATCGACCAGTTAATGACATGGGTTGTTCCATGTCAACTGTTTTATAGCCAAATAGTTACCCCGTTAAGCACTGCTATTACACATTCCTCCAGAGAAGACGCACAGTGTCCTTTGAAAAGTTACTTCACCGCTTTCCGTCTGAGAAGTCAGCCAAGCGTCTTATACGCTTAACTGAATGGAATCCACAATAAAATCGATGGTGATTTCGCTGCAGTTATATTAAATAGGTTAGTTAAGAAATGGGGTTTCTTCCCAGCTATTGTTATTATGATGTCCATTCAAAAGTCGTGAGGGAAAAAGCATTGAAAACAATGTTGCTCTTGGATGTCATTAATAATTATAAACTGTTTTTGAAGTAGCTGGTTGACGTTCCGGTAAATTTTTCTAAGAAGACTGAGATTTGCTCACTTAAGTGCAAAGCAACAAAATCAGTAATATGGACTTGCCAACTGCGCTCCTGAAGGTAAAAGCTTGGATTTGTCGATTCATGTCTACAGATATTTAGAAAGGAAATCTTTGCTCTAGATTCAGATGAAATACAAATTGCATACGAATCTTCAGTGGAACTAATACTGACAATGGTGATTCATAGGTTAATCCAAAATTTAATGCTCTGATTTAACAGATAAATACAGCTATTCCGTAGCAAGTTATTCATCAATAAGGACATGGTATAGTTTTTAAGGCACAGATTTGCTTGTTGTGTTCAAACTTGACAATTATAAAAAAAAATTGAAAACATAAACCTATCAGAGATCCCATCCCAACCGCCACCCTCAACTTCCGCCACCTTCAACTTCCGCCACCTTCCCCCCCCCCCCCCCCCCCCCCCCCTCCCACCCCCCCCCCCCCCCCCCTCCCTAAAAGATCTTATTCTGAATAAAGTAAAGATGAGATCGAACGATTAGAACCATATACTTGATGTGGAAAAAAAAGAGAAAAAAAGGAAAGAGCTCAATAAATAAACAAAAAAAAAAAAAAAAACTCAAGATTAAGAGGCGCCGTTGCAAAGGCATTGCCTCGACCCATAACTACTACTACTACTGGTCTGTATTCTTATCACCTTATCAGTTTCGAAATCTGTTGTAACTAAGCACATCCCTTCTTATATCTTTAAGATTTTATCACCATATAGAAATTCTCTTGGTCATTCATTAAGGCAATGATTTGAATGAGTACAAAATGTCTTCTTTGAAGAGAAAACACCTGTTACCTTCGCTGACCATAAAACCTCGAGTTGGCAGCCTCAAGCAGGTGCTCATTGTTTCTAGGTAACGTTTTAGAAAGCAATATCTCTACCCATTTTCCGGTTCAAAGTTTATTAAAATATCGGTGAAGCAGAACTAGTTCATATCTAAAGGGTAGATACATTTAGTATGAATGAAAAATAAAGCTTGGATATTATAGCTAATTTATAAAATAGGTAAAAGTTTGACTGAAAACAGAAATATTTTTTAACTTTGGTTAAACATTGAAGAAATTGTGTTCTAAAAATGATTTTCTCAATCTTCATAAATTTTGCTCTCCAGAGCGGTGTTTTTTTTTTTTTTTTTTTTTTTTTTTTTTTTTTTTTACATGTATTTCGAAAATTATTCATATTATTTAAAGGTTTTAACGCCTGTGGGCCCAAAATGTTTGAGTGGGCAGCTAAGACCTGATTCACGTCTGAGCTTTGTAACATATTGATAAAATATGGCAAAGTAGGAACTTTCATGAAAGTTCAAAACTAATTCACATTATAACTAGTGATTCTCATTGGTAGGCTTTGCTATGAGGCCGTGCTTTTCGTAGAAAATCAGTAATCCGTTTATGTTGGTTTTAATCTCCAACTTTGGTTGAGAACTGCCTCTCATGTCCAGAAGTATCAATTTGATTTGCCTCGAAGTTAGCTTTGAAGTCTGTTAAGGACGTTTTCCTTTGTTATGTTGAGTTATTTGACATATGACTAAAAGCTCGAAACAAGTGTTTAAATTTAACTGATAGCCATGAATGAACACATTTGAAGACAGCAATTTTTTCACCCTATTTACATCACACCCATAAAAATGAGCATTTGTGTTTTGCAATACATGGTCCTCAATTATCTTTAAAACGCAGTATTTAATTTTGTCAAATAATTGTGCAAGGTGTGACTAAGTACAGTACATTATAATACGATAGGTAACATACCGAGTCATTGCTGATGCCAGACGCCCATAATTTTCTGTACGTGATCATGGCAGTTGACTCTTACTCTGGATTGTAGGCTGCAGAATATAATATACATTAGTATATCTGCACTAACCAGGTGGTGCTGCTTACGCAAAGAGAACTGTTGCTTTCAGAGTATTCAGGAGAGATGCCTTCTACAAGAACTCGAAAGGAGGTCCTTGCATTCCTACTGAGTGAGGGGAAGATATGTTTGGCTGAATAAGATTATCCTTCATTATATGTTTTTGCCCTATGTCCTTTTGAGAGAGAAGAAAATAGATGTTCAGTCCTTTAACAGGGTCCTTCAGCTGCATCCCTCCATGCTCTCCAGTGGAAGGTGAGGAGTTGAAGACTCTCTCTCTCCCTCCCTGAGACAGCTCCTTATCTGCAGTTGCTATCATCTAAGGTTGTGTGCTTATCAGAAGCTGATCTGGCTATACCAACTGTTAACTGTAGGGGATACCGAATGCATTAATAGAAAGAAGAAAAGTAACCAAGAAAGTTACAAGAGATGACGGTAAAGGAGAAGGTATTGTCACTATGACAATAAGATTCCCAGGTCAGATTAGCAGCAATACAGCCCTATCAAGTGTTTTTTTTTACGATGATCAGTGACCTTAGCTTTATTGCACATGCTACCTCCGCTACGTCAGAGAAAGGCATATAAGAGTTTTATTTGATTGCCCTAGTAAGATGTTGGAATAGTTGCATGTGTGTATTTGACACTTAAGGATAACCATATCCTACCGATGTAGTATGTAGTATGAGAAAATCCTTTCACAGGCCCTTCTATGTAAACAAGAATTCTTGAAAGAAAATCGCGACACGGAAGAAGTAATAACCATGGAGTGTAAGAAAAATGGTTGAAAGCTCAACATTGAATGAAATACTTTACGTTAACTTTATGTAAGTAGTCTCGTGTTTAGTTTAATTAATTTTTACTATAATTAAGGAACATCATGAAATTTATGATATATTTTTATGGTAAAGTTGTTGAAGATAGAAGATAAAGTTTTTAAGAATAACCGTTGTAAATTTAACGTCATTTCTATGTACAGTATCAATAAAGCTTTCAATACGCTGTGTCGTCAGCCATGTCACGCTCTTGAACCCGGAATGTTCAGTACGTAGGTACTGAAATCCATAGTTTCGATGGACGGTTTATCTTTTATCTTTTTTTAATCATTGATTGACGTCATTAATAATTCCTGAGATGATACGTTACTCCGTTTGTTTCTAATTAGTGTCTTATTTCATGGAAAATACGTCATTTAAAATCAACTGCTTGATTATTAAACGATATATCTGTTTGTTATGAAGAAAAAGGTTAAACCGGTAGAGAATTTCAGCCTCTTTTCCAAAGACTTATTCGTTCATTTTTAATATATCTATTAAGATGAGTTTATCCAGAATTTTATTTGCTTTTATGATAAGTAATTTTAAATTAGAAAATCTTCTTAGTAACATTTTCTAAAAAGGTAATGTTATTAACCCCATCATGGTAGTTATGACTGTAAGGATGATGTATTTGAAATATTGATAAAAAGAAATACCTGCAGTATCTTACGTTTTGTCTTATCACCAAAGATAATCACACTTTTAGATTTCATTAACATAAGAATTCACTAGGTTACCTTATCAGTGAAATAAGTGAAGCAGACAAGGCCACTGGTGAACGGATTTGCGTTCATGGTTAGTTTTCGTAATAGTATGGGCACTCATCTTATCGGTGCATGATATTACTTTAAATGCAATTACGTCATAAAGATGCATTGCGCCATGCTCAGACCCTCGACTTCAAAACTGTTTGTAGAGGATTTTTGTCTATATATATACTAATATTAAATAATATATTGATATATATATATATAGATATATATATATCTATATATATATATATCTATATATGTATATATATATATGTGTGTGTGTGTGTGTGTGTGTGTGTGTGTGTATGTAGTGGATTCTTATGTTAATGAAATCTAAAAGTGTGATTATCTTTGGTGATAAGACAAAACGTGAGATACTGCAGGTATTTCTTTTTATCAATATTTCAAATACATCATCATTACAGTCATAACTATACCATGATAGGGGTAAATAACATTTACCTTTTTAGAAAATGTTACCAAGAAGATTTTCTATTCTAAAATTACTTATCATAAAAGCAAATAAAATTCTGGATAAACTCATAATAATAGATATATTGAAAATGAATGAATAAGTCTTTGGAAAAGAGGCTGAAATTCTCTACCGGTTTAACCTTTTTCTTCATAACAAACAGAATGTCGTTTAATAATCAAGGAGTTGATTTTAAATGACGTACTTTCCAGGTGACAAGACACTAATTAGAAACAAACGGAGTAACGTATCATCTCAGCAATTATCAATATATATATAAATATATATATATATATATAGTATATATTTATATTATATATGTATATATATATAATATATAATATATATATATATATATATATATATATATATATATATATATAAAGTTTTTTTGCCACGAAGGAAAAAAATGAAAAAGCGAGATAGCCGAGTACTTTCGGCGGTCCTATTCGGACCCTTTACTGAGGCATAGGACCGAAAGTACTCGGCTATCTCGCTTTTTCATTTTTTCCTTCGTGGCAAAAAAACCTTTATTTATACATAGCATCGCGTTTTATATACTTCGTGATCAAGTTATTCATATATATATATATATATATATATATGAATATGTATATATATATATATTATTATATATATATATATCTATATATATATATTATATATATATAGATATATATATATATATATATATATATTATATATATATAATGTGTGTGTGCATTTACATATGAAAGCGGCTGTAAGCAAATTTTCATTTTAGGTCGCGCTGTAAAAAAAAAAAAAAAAAAAAAACAAACAAACAAACAACACGGACACTGCCATATTCGTAAATTAGCTGTTGGATCTTAGATGAATATTTGCGTGCAAAGTATTCCCAAGGTGCCGTAAGTCCAATATTAGTGAACAATTTTGCCCTGTTACGAAGAGCGGTATATCTAGCAAAAGTGACCATTAGACTCTCTCTCTCTCTCTCTCTCTCTCTCTCTCCTCTCTCTCTCTCTCTCTCTCTCTCTCCACTCAGATTTGTTCCTGACGGAGGTTGTGAGGCTCCATAACTGCTTTCGAGTGAAAATTCGAACAGAGCTTAGGCGCAAAAATGGACGAGTTGAATTATCACTTATATGTTTTTTTAATGTTTATGTAAATAGGTAAAACTCAATTCAAGCAGAAATAATGCCTTCTCTAAAATGTAGTGAGGTTAGAACAAAATGGCTGGAAAATCATCAGGGTAATTAAGACTTTCAATTCATCTGAGAGTCTTAAGCTCATTTCATTGACGTCAAAACGTACTCCTAATATTGAAATGCTTATGATATTTCTTTTTATTCCAAGAATGGCAGTTTTACTTAACTGACACAAGGCATTTGCAACCTGAAAATAATGCAGCAGAAATCGTGAGGGTCATTGACGTCATATCCCTTCCTGATACGATTTGTTGCTTCATTATTGATTTATTTACGGCTCAGTTTTCCTTTGAAATTTCAAGAAGTCCCCTTCTCATCATTTGCTACTGCGCGCATCTTCCCACGCACGACTGATTTCTATAATGAAACTAGACAGCGTGTAAGAGATTTTGAAATTTTTTGAATTTATCTTCCCTCTTCTGTATTTCATCTTTTTTCTTCAGTCGGTCCTTGAAATCATTATATTTCCAAAGTAGATTAGTAACAGTGCAGTTTTTCTGAGTAGCCGTGGAAAAAGGAAGTGTGTGGGACTGGTTGTCGGTATTATTTAATACGGGGAACGCTTATTCTACTCAAGGTGTGCGTTCTATTCGGAAAGGGAAAACCAACACTATTCACTCAGCAGAGAAAGGATGAAATAATCAGATAATTGTTTCCAGAGACCGTATTTAATTTTAAGCTAAACTGGTAGTACTCTGTCGTGTTTCATCTGTTTACCAGGATCTCAGCACATAAAATAGGACTTATACAAAGCTTTTCATTTTTGTAATAACTTATTCCTTACCCAGCTAACTTTAAATTGTATAGGATATTTTAAGGGATATATATATATATATATATATATATATATATATATATATATATACGTATATATATGTATGTATGTATGTATATATATTACTTTTTTATATTTCTTATTTGAGACTCCTTTTAAACTTATTTATCTTTTTAATTTCCTGTTTAATTTTATCACTTCGCCAATAACCTAGATGTTTGACGCCAGTTTTAATAGCAGTAAATCAACCCATCAATCATAAAGTATATCTCTTCTTAATAAAACTTATATCTTACCAAGCTAACTTGAAATGGAATGGGATATTTTCAGTTGGCATTATTCAACCATATTTTCCACCCTGGCCCTTAACCGAAATTGTTATTTTTGTCTGTTTTTACATGATGCCTCAGTAGTTGGTGGTTTAGAGAAAAACAAAATATTGCGCAAGCCACGTGGACTTCGACGAACAAAATTTCTAATTTTTCCTGAAAAGTCCAACCAATAAACTAAGGTTTCGGTTCTAAAATGTCAAGTATGAATATTAAAAATATATATTTATACATATTCTCTCTCTCTCTCTCTCTCTCTCCTCTCTCTCTCTCTCTCTCTCTCCTCTTCTCTCTCTCGTCTCTCTCTCTCTCTCTCTCTCTCTTCTCTCTCTCTCTCTCTCTCTCTCTCTCTCTCTCTTGTTCGGGTTACTACCATATGCAAAATTTTAATGTATCGATCTCCACAAAGAAAAAAAGGCTGGTTTTGATTTGTCACGGTATGATTAAAACGCTGTCTAGTACAGTTGGTAACGTCCTAGTCTCGTAATCTCGGGAACCGGCGTTCGTTCCTCGACATGAACGAATAGTGAGGCCGTCTATCAGTGGTTACCACCATGAATGACGACGTGGTCGGCACCAAGATGGCATAAGATAAATAAGATAAGGTGAGTTACCTAGAGGTCCCGTTTTCAACGCTCATGCACATGACGTCACCTGGAGACATTGAGAGTTCAGCCAGGCGACACAAAGGCGGGAAATATCCTGGGTTTTTTCCACAGATGTTTGTTTTCATTTGCGAGGACAGATTCATCATGGTAATATGTGCCAAATATGGGTGCTCCAATTCTTATAAGACCTATATACTGGGGGTAGTGAAAAATTTAGATTTTACCCTTTCCCAAAAGCTCCTCAGTGATGTGATCGTTATGGTCTTGCCCTGCCACTTCAGTAGCCGCGAGTTCGATTCTCGTGCATTCCATTGAGGTGTGAGAGATTGTATTTCTGGTGATAGAAGTTCACTCTCGACGTGGTTCGGAAGTCACGTAAAGCCGTTGGTCCCGTTGCTGAATAACCACTGGTTCCATGCAACGTAAAAACACCACACAAACAAACAAACAAAACAATCACTTGATCTTATTCCATCTTGGTCGGGACCAAGGGTTACCCAGCTGACGTGCGCCCTAGTCCCGAGAGGCAATAGCCTTGGAAGCGGGGACAGAGAACTGAAACTGACGACTTTGACTTTGAATAACGCTTCATCCCTAACTTCCAAGGAAACTTGAGTGGACAATCGCAGCTGAATATAGATCGATCGCTTAAAGAATAGATAGTGTTTCGTGACACTGTTGTTCACGTGTATATATATATATATATATATATATATATATATATATATATATATATATTTATTATTATAATATTTATAGTCTCAGTAATTGGGCGGCTACTTGGAAATCTTAGCTTGATGATAAATAACAGTGCCAAGACCAGGAAGAACATTCTTATTAAACGAGCTTTCGAGGTTTAAAACCTCATCTTCAGGCTGAAAAAATGACAAGGATGAGAAATCACTAAAAAAATTACATTAAAATGAATTGTCTTATTAAAAGCTTCAGTAAGAATATAAAATAAAACGAACATCACATACAAACTAAATATTAAAAATTACGAAAAAACTAAAACAAAACGCAAAACATACAAAAACAGAAATAAAAATAAAAAATAATATGAAAGGTAAACAAACTACACTCAAAAATAAAATGGCTAACGACCCACTTTGTGTACTACTATGAAACTATATGATAGCTAGTTGAATACCGGACGAGTTGTTGTTCAATTCCGGTTTCATTTTCTTAATAAACAGCGACTCTGAAATTAAAAGGTCCAGTCTATTTGAGCAAAAAGACAGTACTCTAAAATCTAGGTTTTTACTAACCCTTTTACTGTAGGATCACTTTTGAGGGAGAAGCCTGCTCTTCCTGTGGACCTTAATTCGAGTGTCGTTTACTTGTTTACCTGTTCGCAGTGTGGTCTGCGATACGTGGGATCCAGTTCCCGCTGGCTTAGACACAGAATTTTGGAACACAGAGGTCTTTCCGTTTCCGTTAGAACTAGGTTTCCTCTTTCTAAATCACCTTTTTTCTGCCATAAGGTAACACAGTTTAGCACAGGACCATCCTTTCACTCACCTAGATTTTAGAGTACTGTCTTTTTGCTCAAATAGACTGGACCTTTTAATTTCAGAGTCGCTGTTTATTAAGAAAATGAAACCGGAATTTTATTTTTGAGTGTAGTTTGTTTACCTTTCATATTATTTTTTATTTTTATTTCTGTTTTTGTATGTTTTGCGTTTTGTTTTAGTTTTTTCGTAATTTTTAATATTTAGTTTGTATGTGATGTTCGTTTTATTTTATATTCTTACTGAAGCTTTTAATAAGACAATTCATTTTAATGTAATTTTTTAGTGATTTCTCATCCTTGTCATTTTTTCAGCCTGAAGATGAGGTTTTAAACCTCGAAAGTTC
>NC_061094.1:36984309-36989309 GCF_015104395.2 Macrobrachium nipponense
ACCATCATATCGAGGAATATGATATATATATATATATATATATATATATATATATATATATATATATATATACATATACATATATCGAGCTACAATGTCCTTTAACCCTCTTACGCCGATTGGACGTATTAAACCGTCGAGTCAAAATGTCTCCCGTATGCCGATTGGACGTATCATACGTCGCTCAAAAACGTTTTTTAAAAATTCGCGGAAAATACTTATAGGCCTACCAGCCGAAAACTTTTGTATCACGCGCCTTGGGGGATGCTGGGAGTTCACGGATCAAGGCGTTGTTTTGTTTACAATCGCTACGCAGGCGCGCAAGCGCGAATTTCTTCTTATCGCACTAAAAAGTATCAGTGACACATCTCGGAAATTATTTCGTCACTTTGACATAATTATTGCACCATTTAAATTATCCTTTACATGAAGTATTATATATGAAAATGTGCGCAATTTCATGCACAATACAACTAAAAAAATAAACTCATGATTGTAGCTTTTATCAGTTGAAATGAAATCATCATAAATAACGATAAGTGCAAAAATTTCAACCTTCGGTCAACTTTGACTCTAAAGAAATGGTCGAGAAAACGCAATTGTAAGCTAAAACTCTTACATTATAGTAATATTCAATCATTTGCCTTCATTTTGCAACAAATTGGACGTCTCTAGCACAATATTTCGATTATGGTGAATTTATGAAAAAACTTTTTCCTTACGTTCGTGCGGATAACTCTCCGATAATTTTTTCTGCGATTGTCCTAATGTTTGCCCCCTTTTAGTTTTAAAATTTGCCGTTACATAAAGTTTATATATGGAAATGTGCGCAATTTTTCATGCACAATACAACAAAAAAACAACCCATGGTTGTAGCTTTTATCAGTTTTGAAATATTTTCATATAAATAACGTTAAGTGCAAAAATTTCAACTTTCGGTCAACTTTGACTCTACCGAAATGGTCGAAAAACGCAATTGTAAGCTAAAACTCTTATATTCTAGTAATATTCAATCATTTACCTTCATTTTGCAACGACTTGGAAGTCTCTAGCACAATATTTCGATTTATGGTGAATTTATGAAAAAAAAAAAAAAAAAAAAAAACATTACGTTCGCGCGGTAACTTCCGAAAAAATCAGAATTTTTTTGTGCGATTGTCGAAATGTTTGGCCACCATTTAAAATTAGCTGTTACATAAAGTTTTTTCTTTATTATGAAAATGTGGGCGTAATTTTTCATGTAGAATACATTTAAAAATGATTGAAGGTTGTAGCTTTTCTCTTTTTTCGAAATATTTGCATATAAATCACGATAAATAGAAAAAAAAACACGTTCGGTCAAATTTGACTCTACCGAAATAGTTGAAAAACGCAATTGTAAGCTAAAACTCTTACGGCCTAGTAATATTCTGTCATTTTTCTTCATTTTGAAACAAATTTGAAGTCTCTAAAACAATATTGTGATTTATGGTGAATTTTTGAAAAATATATTTACCTTCACTCCGCGCGCCGATTCGCGCCGCAAGTCTCCGAAATCGTACATGGCATTATCCTAATATTTGCTCCTTTTTCATATTAGCCTTTTTATAGAGTTTCATATATCAAAATGTGCGCAAATTCATGAAGAATACAATAAAAAATAATTGAAGGTTGTAGCTTTTTCCATCTTCGAAATATGTCCATATAAAAAAATATATATTAAAATTTCGACATTCGGTCAAATTTAACTCGTCCGAAATGGTCGAAATCTGCAATTCTAATCTAAAACTCTTACAGTATCGTAATATTCAATCATTTGTCTTAATTTTGAAACAAATTGGAAGTCTCTAGAACATTATTTAGAATTACGGTGAATTTTTTGAAATAACATTTTTTACGTCCGCTCGTTACGAATTCGTACATCATTTTGTGATAATATTTTTCCGGTGTTGCTTTTATGTTTTACAATGTATTATATATCAAAATGATCGCAATTTAGTGTACAATACAACGCAAAAAAAAGTACTGGTTAGCTTTGACCGTTGTCTGTACAGCGTGATTTGAATACAATTATGTATGAATTTTTTTTTTTTTCGCTACCATATATCGCATTATTTACATATGATAATATTATTTTTCATTTCTGATGGTTTGCATTCTAAACTTCAGGCAATGACAAAAAAAGGAGCCAAAAATGAACTCTTAATCTTCAAAGTACGCGCGCTGTAATTTTTTGAAAAAATTATTTTTTCCCACTTCCGTGCCTCACAGTCCAAACCAGGCCCGGCATACGGGAGACGTTTTGATTTTTAGGGCTCCGGCGTAAGAGGGTTAATATCTAATTTGCTCTACCTCGGAATTAATATATTTTCATATATGCTTAATCGAAGGGCAATTTTTTCTCGATAATAGACTTGCCTGGACCGGGGCGCGAACCCACTGAGCCATTCCTGGATTTGAAAGGCTCCGTGGGTTCGCGCCCCGGTCCAGGTAAGTCTAATATCGAGAAAAATAAAATTCCCTTCGGTTAAGCATATATGAAAATATGTTAATTCCGAGGTAGAGCGAATTAGATATTAAAGGACATTGTAGCTCGATATATGTATATGAATCACGGAAATGAGTATATAAGAATGCTTGCTGTGCAAATAATTAGCATATTTAGTTAGCTTCACATTATATTTTGTTCGTTTTGACTAACGTTTTAACATGCAAGGTTGTAAGAACTTCGTATAAATCGTATGGTTGTCTTTGTCACTCGAGGTACTTATCTGAAGTATCAAAGAAGGTGATCCATTTGACTCACTCGTCTTATCACTTCGTATGTGTCAAGAACAGTAATAATTGCTCATACAATTCGAACTTGCAATCTCTGTTCGTTGTGATTCACACAGCGTCCACACAACGGTAAAATATGACGTAACACGTCTGTACCTTATCTCAGACATGTTACAAACAAGTTAAAAGCAAGACAACGAAAGTAGGTGTAGAGAACGAATCTTTGGACATTGTTGGATAATCGAATAAAGCATTAATTTGGATTACCAGTAAGCCATTAACATTATGCAGCCTGTTAGTGATGCGTGTGCAACGAACTCCAAACGTATGCTTATGACGTTTTACTGTACTGAAGACGCACCATACGTTCATCGTGATCCAGTGGTTACTGAGGAGCTATAATCGTCGCTACTTCGTACCCTCTTATCCACTTGTTTGAAAATACTACGTTTGGTAGGATTTTAATTTGTGAATGAATGGAGATATCTTGAGTTGCGTTGCTTTAGATAAGAACACTATTTTTAGATGCTTATCGAATCCGACGATAAGAGTAACCACCGCTTTTCCTGTTTATTACCGCCGTGAATGAAGGTAGAATTTTAGCAGTCTCTTTAATTAAGTAGGCCTAGTACTATGATCTTCTTAATCAACTATAGTATTTATTGGAAAAAATTAATCTGTCAGTAATTTTGTTTTGATTGTATGTATTAAATTTTTTAGGTTTATGTGTTACAGTCTTGGTAATTTCCTGACTTGTGTATATCTATATAATATATATATATATATATATATATATATATATATATATAATAAAAATTTATATAATATATATAATATATATATTATATATATACAATGTGGGAAAGGCAAACGATTGATTGTTCCAAACGCCTTTCCGACGTAAATAATTATTGTCATAGTACATTTTAATTTTTTTTATATATAATGTTTAATAACACGTAACCTATCTTGAGAATTAATGCAATTTATAATAAGATGTTTTAACATTTAACGAAGAGTTCACCGAATACTTCGAAAATCAAAGTGTCTAACACAAATATCGAGTACCCAATTTTTGCAAAGTTTGCATATTTGATTGTTTTTGCATTCACTCTTGGGAGTTCGGCCGTTTTCATTTTTACGTTAATTTGCAGCGGAAATCTAATTCTTAATCATTTCCAGATATTTTTAATGCGTTATTTCATCTTTCCAGGTAGTACCGTATTGTAATCTTGTCCTGTATCTGTCGATGGTAAAACCTAAATTTTCTCTGCTTATTTAAAGGTAAGTAAGGTAATTTCACTTTGAAATTCCCTTCCTATGAATTCCATTTAACTCTTTCATTATTATTATCATTATCATTATTATTATTATTATTATTATTATTATTATTATTATTATTATTATTATTATTATTATTATTATTATTATTATTATTATTATTTAATTATGTGTCAAGTTCATGGCTTTCAAACTTCTGCCGTTATTAGATAAAAAGACCATTTGCGTATGCTTTCTTTTATTCATGAATATTTAGTAAGATATTAGATCGATTACTATTCGGATTATTTGACCTAATACAATTATTGGGTATATATATATATATATATATATACACATATATATATATATCTATATATATATATATATATATATATATATATATATATATATGTATATTAAGAGAAGCTATCGAATGAAACTCATAACCAAATGGTTATTTTTCTAATATAGGCAAAACTTTTAATGCAAAGAACTTGACACATAACTGGTGTGGTTATGGTGAGTAGAAAACTCGTGGTTTTATCTGGTTCGATATGTTTTCCATCATGAACTTTATCTACTTTTGATTAATCAGCGTTTCATTTTAAAACTGCCTTTTAAAATAAACAATCCGTTACATTGTAATACCAATTCAGTGTTGAAATCAGTTGAAAGACTGTGGTATCCGTGTTTCATTTGCATGTTTATTCATTCAAGTCTGCGACCATTATTTCTTCAGTAAGTGTGAGGTGGGTGATTAGAAGACAGGATAGGCAATTATCTAGCTGTATCAGTAGTTTGACGGTTCGCAGGGATTTAAACGGATGGTAACAGGTGTCAAGTTACTTTGGTAGACTTTTAAAGTATATAGCCTGGATTTCATTACGAAAAATCCCAGCCATTTTCATAAACAAACCATTTCTATGTATGATTATCATGATAGTTACTGTGTAAGTGGCATGATTTGAAATTGGTCAATT
>NC_061094.1:36994309-37006809 GCF_015104395.2 Macrobrachium nipponense
CCCTTGGGAAATCCAACCTTTTGCATTTACCTACCCAAATACCTTAGCCAAATCCCTGATTAACGTCCAACAAAAGACATCGCCCAGAGACTCTGGGTATATGAGATCCCATGCCAGGACTGTGACCAATCTTACATCGGATTTACAGGTAAATCACTTCCCCAGAGATTAATACAACACAAACGGTCAGTTAGGTATGGACAACAGAACTCGGCTATTTTCAACCATATAAATGAACATAACCATAGAATAAACTGGAATATGTCACGTGTAATTTATAGCAGCAAACTGCCGGTACAAGAGTCAAATGATGGAATCGGCCTTAATAAAAGAGAAGCAGGTAATGAACATCTCAAAAGGGAATTGGACATCGGACATCGTCGACGCAGTGTTCATTCAACCAACGCTTAAGAAGATTAAAGGAAGATTATCAGCGGGGACGGTGACCTAAACTTGGCTTACTTGTGGACGAATCTCTTGGTATAAATACCACCTTTTCTGTAAACTTTTCTCATTCATATACCTGAAGAGAGAGACAGCCAGTCTCTGAAATATAGTACTTTTTCTTCTCTACATTTTTGGTGTTTTTTATGGGCTCCTTTTATTAGATATATATATATAATATAATTTATATATATATATATATATATATATATTATATATATATATACATATATATATATATATATTCTTGTTCTCTCACATCCTCAGATTCAAGTTATGTAAGGAACTCATACATAATTACAAAGTCATCTCTGTAGCAGCTGTACATAAACATGAAACTTACCTTGCTAAAAATCTAGTTCAATTTTATATTCCTGTGCTTGACAAAATCAAAGTTCGTGAGATTTGAAAAATATCTTCCATTTTGAGCTTCGGTATCGTTCTAGCCGTTCATGACCAAATGTGTAGTGACGTAATGGTTTTTGTTTTGAAGTAAAGTGTTTACTAGCAATTTTGACTGTTTCGTCTATCGGGTATAGAAATGGCTTGTATCACATGAAGAATGTTGAATATGCTGGTACATGCAGTATGTAAAACGAATTTCCTTCTTTGAATACTCATATCCACACTTTTGCAATAATCCAGGCTTTTCATTTAAGTAACTGTACAATAATCCACACTTTTCATTTAAGTAACTGTGCAATAATTCAGGCTTTTCATTTAAGTAACTGTGCAATAATCCACACTTTTCATTTAAGTAACTGTGCAATAATCCACAATTTTCATTTAAGTAACTGTGCAATAATCCACACTTTCCATTTAAGTAACTGTGCAATAATTCAGGCTTTTCATTTAAGTAACTGTGCAATAATCCAGGCTTTTCATTTAAGTAACTGTGCAATAATTCAGGCTTTTCATTTAAGTAACTGTGCAATAATTCAGGCTTTTCATTTAAGTAACTGTGCAATAATTCAGGCTTTTCATTTAAGTAACTGTGCAATAATTCAGGCTTTTCATTTAAGTAACTGTGCAATAATCCAGGCTTTTCATCTAAGTAACTGTGCAATAATTCAGGCTTTTCATTTAAATAACTGTGCAATAATCCAGGCTTTTCATTTAAGTAACTGTGCAATAATTCAGGCTTTTCATTTAAGTAACTGTGCAATAATCCAGGCTTTTCATCTAAGTAACTGTGCAATAATTCAGGCTTTTCATTTAAGTAACTGTGCAATAATCCAGGCTTTTCATCTAAGTAACTGTGCAATAATTCAGGCTTTTCATTTAATTAAGTAACTGTGCAATAATCCAGGCTTTTCATCTAAGTAACTGTGTAATAACCCAGGCTTTTCATTTAAGTAACTGTGCAATAATCCAGGCTTTTCATTTAAGTAACTGTGCAATAATCCAGGCTTTTTATTTAAGTAACTGTGCATTTAATCACAGGCTTTTTCATTTAATAAGTAAACTGCGCAATAATCCAGGTTTTATTTAAGGTAAACTGTGCAATAACCAGGCATTTTCTTTCAATAAGTAACTGTGCAATAATCCAGGCTTTTCATTTAAGTAACTGTGCAATAATCCAGGCTTTTCATTTAAGTAACTGTGCAATAATTCAGGCTTTTCATTTAAGTAACTGTGCAATAATTCAGGCTTTTCATTTTAAGTAAACTGGCATAATCCAGGCTTTTCAATTTAGGTAACTGTGCAATAATCAGGCTTTTTCATTTAAGTAAACTGTGCAATAACCCAGTCAATGTATTTAAAGTAACTGTTGCAATAATCCAGGCTTTTCATTTAATAACTGTGCAATAATTCAGGCTTTTCATTTAAGTAATGTGCAAATAATTCCATGCTTTTCATTTAAGTCACTGTGCAATATTCGGCTTTTTCATTTTAAAGTAACTGTGCATCCATTTTCCAGCTCATTTAAGGTTTACTGTAAAATAATTCAGCTTTTCAATAAGGTTTTAACTGTGCATAATTCAGGACTTTTCATTTAAGTAACTGTGCTAATCCAGGCTTTCATTTAAGTAACTGTTTGGCATTTAATTCAGGCTTTTTCATTTAAGTACTGTGCAATAACTTTTCGCTTTTCATCCATTTTAAGTAACTGTGGCATTTAATTCAAGGCTTTTCCATTTAATTAAGTAAACTGTGCAATAATCCAGGGCTTTTTCAATCTTTAAGTGCTGGTTTTGGCCAATAACCCAGGGTTTTCATTTAAGTAATGGTTTTGGCCAATAAAATTTTCCACAACTTTTCATTTAATAACTGTCAATAATCAGGCTTTTCATCGTTAAGCTAACTTGTGCAATAAATTCAGGCTTTTCAATTGAAAATAACTGTGCAATAATCCAGGCTTTCATATCAAGTAAAAAACTGTGCAATTAATTCAGGTCTTTTCATTTAAGTAATGTGCAATAATCCAGGCTTTCATCTAAAGTAACTGTTGAATAATTCAGGCTTTTCATTTTAAGTAACTGTGCAATTAATCCAGGCTTTCATCTAAGTAACGTGCAATAATTCAGGCTTTTCATTTAATTAGTAACTGTGCAATTATCAGGCCTTTTATCTAAGTTAACTGTGTTTAATAACCAGGCTTTTCATTTAAGTAACGTGCAATAATCCAGCTTTCATTTAAGTACTGGCAATAACCAGGCTTTTTATTTAAGAATGTGCAAAGAAGCCAGGCTTTCATTGAAGTAACTGCGCCCAATAACCAGGTTTTCATCTTAAAGAATGTGCAATACATCCAGGATTCAGTTAATTAACTGTGCACTAATCAGCTTTCATTTAAGGAAACTGTGCAATACCAAGCTTTTCATTTAAGTAACTGTGCAAGAATTCAGGCTTTCATTTAGTAACTGTGCAATAATCCAGGCTTTCATTTAAGTAAACTGTGCAATAATCAGCTTTTTATTTTAGGTACTGTGCAATGAATCCAGGCTTTCATTAAGTAACTGTGCAATAACCAAGGCTTTTTCATTTAAGTAATGTGCAATAATCAGCTGTTCATTTAAGTACTGTGCAATAATTCAGGCTTTCATTTAAAGTAACTGTGCAATAATCAGGGCTTTTCATTTAAGTAACTGTGGCAATCAATCAAGGCTTTTCATTAAGTAACTGTGCAATAATCCACACTGTTCATTTAAGTAATGTTGCAATAATCCAGGCTTTTCATTTAAGTAACGTGCAATAATCAGCTTTCATTTAAGTAACGTGTGCAATAATACAGGCATTTCATTTAAGTAACTGTGCAAAATTCAGGCTTTCATTTAAGTAAACTGTGCAATAATTCAGGCTTTCAATTTAAGTAACTGTGCAATAATTCAGGCTTTTCATTTAAGTAAAACTGTTGCCATAATCCAGGATTTTCATTTAAGTTAACTGTGCAAATAATCAGGCTTTTCATTTAAGTAACTGTTATAATTCAGGCTTCATTTAAGTACTGTGCAAAATTCAGGCTTCATTTTAAGTAACTGTGCAATAAGCCAGGCTTTTCATTTAAGTAACAGTGACAGAATTCAGCTTTTCATTTAAGTAACTGTGCAATAAGCCCGGCTTTTCAGCTAAGTAACTGTGCAATAATCAGCTTTTCCATTTAATTAAGTAACTGTGCATAATCCAGGCTTTTCTCTAAGTAACTGGTAATAAACCCAGGCTTTCATTAAGTACCTGTGCAATAATCCAGGCTTTTCATTAAGTAAACTGTGCAATAAATCCAGGCCTTTTTATTTAAGTAACTGTGCAATAATCCAGGCTTTTCATTTAAGTAACTGTGCAATAACCCAGGGTTTTCATTTAAGTAACTGTGCAATAATCCACACTTTTCATTTAAGTAACTGTGCAATAATTCAGGCTTTTCATTTAAGTAACTGGCAATAAGTCAGGCTTTTCATTTAATTAGTAACTGGGCAATAATTCAGGCTTTCATTTAAGTAAAACTGTGCAATAATATCAGGCTTTTCATTTAAGTAACTGTGCAACTAATTCCAGGCTAATTTCATTTGTAAAACGTGCAATAAACCAGCTAATTTAAGTAACTGTAATAATTCAGGCTTTTTTTAATAACTGTGCAATAATCAGGTTTTCATTTTGTAAGTAATTCAGGAGAACTAATCCAGCTTTTTCATTTAAGTAACTGGCAATAAGTCAGGCTTTCTTTAAGTAACTGTGCAATAATTCCAGGCTTTTCATTTAAGAACTGTGCAACTAATCCAGGCATCATTTGTAACTGTGCAATAATCCAGGCTATTTAAGTAACTGTAATAACCCAGTTTTCATTTAAGTAACTGTGCAATAATCCAGGCTTTTCATTTAAGTAACTGTGCAATAATCCAGGCTTTTTATTTAAGTAACTGTGCAATAATCCAGGCTTTTCATTTAAGTAACTGTGCAATAACCAGTTTTCAATAACCGTTTTATTTGTGCAATAATTCAGGCTTTTCATTTAAGTAACTGTGCAATAATCCAGGCTTTTCATCTAAGTAACTGTGCAATAATTCAGGCTTTTCATTTAATTAAGTAACTGTGCAATAATCCAGGCTTTTTATCATTTAAGTAATAACTGTCGCAACTAATTTTCAGGCGTTTTATTTAAGTATTTCTGTGCAATAATCAGGCTTTAAGCTATTTAAGTAACTGTGCAATAATCCAGGCTTTTCATTTAAGTAACTGTGCAATAATTCAGGCTTTTCATTTAAGTAACTGTGCAATAATCCAGGCTTTTCATTTAAGTAACTGTGCAATAATTTCAGGTTTTCGAAACTAATTTAAGTAACTGTGCAATAATTCAGGCTTTTCATTTAAGTAACTGTGCAATAATCCAGGCTTTTCATTTAAGTAACTGTGCAATAATCCAGGCTTTTCATTTAAGTAACTGTGCAATAATCCAGGCTTTTCATTTAAGTAAGTGCAAAACCCAGTGTTTTTCATTTAATAAAACTGTGCAATAATCGGCTTTTCATTAATAAGTGCTAATTGCAATTTAATCCACAACTGCCGGTTTTCATTTAAGTAACTGTGCAATAAATTCAGTAACTTTTCATAATAGTTTTATTTTGTGCAATAATCCACACTTTTCATTTAAGTAACTGTGCAATAATTCAGGCTTTTCATTTAAGTAACTGTGCAATAATCCAGGCTTTTCATTTAAGTAACTGTGCAATAATTCAGGCTTTTCATTTAAGTAACTGTGCAATAATTCAGGCTTTTCATTTAAGTAACTGTGCAATAATCCAGGCTTTTCATTTAAGTAACTGTGCAATAATCCAGGCTTTTCATTTAAGTAACTGTGCAATAATCCAGACTAGTTTCCCCTCGCTTGCCCTGATTGTGCTTTGCTCCCATTAGTGCAACAGTTTCACCTACAAGTTGACATTACGGTAATCTGACGAGATTATTATCATTTTGTTCTACTATTATTATCATTATCCAAAAGATGAACGCTATTTATATGGAACAAGTCCACAAAAGCCACTGTCTTGAAATTCAAGCTTCCAAAGAATGTGGTGTTCATTAGAAAGAAGTAAGAGAAGGTAAAGGGAATTACAGAAAGAGGAGACCCCACTTATCAACAAATAAAACTCAAACATTAATAAATGGATAAAAATGCAAGTAAATTTTTAAAATACAAGGAGATTTGTATTAAGGTAGTAATGTCAGAAATGGATGACATACTTCCATGAAAACATGACTTAATTCTTTTTCTATTTTCGATTATCTTGAAGGTAGTGACAAAAATGTCGCAATTCTTTCAGCCCAGCGCGAGTTCCTCCTTATTTCACAAAGCGGATTCTGGAGGAAATTTTAATCGATAAACAACGTAAGTGAGAATAGTATCGATGATGATGATGTGGGAATTCAAATAAAGATTAAAGCATTTATAATTTTCCTAATACGAATTCATTTGACGTCACTAGTGTACGAAAATCAGATGTATTAACAAATAGTTATGTTGTTGCAATTACTTATCGGGCACATCCGGGTCATGTCTGCTAATAAATGACTTTTCCTACTACAATTTATACCTTGTATACATGGAAATATTTTGCTCTTCATTGCCTGATGAGTAATGCTTACATTTGCTCCGTTACTCACATCCAAATTAGATATAATTATATATATATATATATATATATATATATATATATATATATATATATATATATATATATATATATATATATATATATATATATATATATATATATATATATATTATATATATATACATATATATGCGTGTGTGTATATATGTATATATGTATATATATATATATATATATATATATATATATATATATATATATATATGATAAAAATGTTCTGTTACAACAGAATTCCATTTAATAAAAGGAGCCCATAAAAACGCCAAATATAGAGAGCAAAAAATACTATATTTCAGAGACTGCTGTCTCTCTTTTCAGGTAGATGAAAAGATTATATATATATATATATAATATATATATATATATATACTATATATATATATATATATCGTGTGTGTGCATTTTTATGTATATGTATATTTTGTGTACACCTTGAGTGCAACGACTTCTTGCAACATTTCTCATATGGGTCGCCTCGTCACAGCTATTTCAACCAATTGCACACAGTTCGAAATGAAACGAGATTTCCATAATAGGATATATGATTTTTGGGGAATCCCAAGACGATTTTCATTATTCGTTGGATTTGGTTTTCCTCTTTTATTTAAAAAAAATACATTTTAAAGTTCATTTTACAATTCAATACATATACAACATATGTAATTTATGTACAAAATCAACAAATATATAGTCATAATATTTTTCATATAGATCAACATACTTAAATTTACTATCTATATACATACATATACACATACCCACATACTGTATATACATACCCACCACACATATATATCTGTATATATTAAAATTCCAGGTAACTACGTGTAAAATGAGAATAAATGTTTTAAATGATTTATGTAATACATACCTATTTCTCTATATACTTTCTATTAAAACAATTAAGTGTGGATAATCTAACAAAAACCCAGATTTATAACCATACCAGATACCAGATATAAAATCTGCTAATAATACATTCGCAGTGTTCCTATCTTTCAAACTGTTTGTTTCACAATCAAATTTGAGTTCTAAAAGAAAATTCTTAGTTCTCACTTTACATAAAGCTTTAAACACTTTTTTTTAAACCACTCTATTAAATTTTTATTCATTCTACAAAAATAAACAAATGCATCATAATTTCTTTTTCCCCACAAGTATTACATACATCTTGTACGATATTCATCATGTATAATCTGTCCCGAGTTGGCAATACTTATTGTATATATTTATACAATACTTCTCGGACATGTGGATTAAGTCGATTACTGGATTACCCTTGATGACGTTATCCGTCGTTGTAATGAGAATCGTTGTAATTCCCTGTTGGAGATAAGGGAGTGAGAAATATTTTCTTTCTGAAGGGATGAATGTTTCGGTTATTATTATGCTTATAGTTTTTTAATGCGGGATGTTGATATCAAATGTTACTGTTATAAGAATAATAAAAACTTAATCTCAGAATAAATGACCTTTATAGATTTCATCCGACCAGCAGAGCTATGTTACTTTTATTTCGGGATATAAATTCGTTTGAGAATCCTTAATCAAGTTTCTTCACTTCCATAATGTAGAAGCAAGTGCCCGGTAACAGCTGCTAAAAATATCATCGTTTTTGCAACAATATTCATGGGATTTATTTACATTGGCTAAATTTTCATTAAAACTTACCTCTCTCTCTCTCTCCCTCTCTCTGTTTTGCAATGACTAGTAATTTCACGAAACTCTGTAACCACTCTTTCACTGACACATTGCAGAAAGAATAAATATTCATAATTTTGCCTTTAGAGGAATTGTTTAAGAAAAATGCACATTTTAACAGGAGGAATAATTTATCCGATGCTTTTGTTATTTAAGTTCCTTTCAGAACTTATTTCAAAACTGCGGCCAGTTACCATTTCATGAAAAAAAAAAAAAAAAGATTTTCGGAAATTGCAGAAGATAATGATCACAATATTTGTGGAATTTTAGACTCCGTATGCACGTACGTAAGTATTTTTTTTTTATTTACCACAAAATTTTAAATGTCATAGTAATTCTATTCAGCCCTAAGGAGTACCATAATTCTGTGAAGTGCACAATCCTAAAAGTTAAATTTGCCTTAAAATCTCTTGAACGAAAAAAATATTTATCAAACGTTATCTATGGGCATGTAAGGTATTTGGAAAATATGGAAGATAAGGAATCTGGTATCTGTTCGATGTGATCCAAATCACGTACACCATTTTTGTTGCATCATGAAGGGTACACATTGTTGTTGGATCATGAAAGGGCAAAGCAGCTGCACAGTCAGCTAATGCAAATCTTCAGAATTTAATTTTGAAGAGTTTTCCTTTAAAGGTCTTCAGAACTGAAATTTGATTAGGTAATTATTCCCACTGCCTAGTGTCTGAAATCGCGGATTTTTACATTGGTCTATTGATCATACCCTTAAATCAGGTTTTACCACTATTTTGAAGAAGTTCTTGTCATTGTCAAGTCCGAAGAATTTTTGACATATGTCACTAGAATAAAATTTTTTCTGTGAATCATACCCCCAATAGAAATCTAAATCTTTTTCTCACATGTTCATCCACTACTTTGGAAAATAGGTTTCACATGTAGGTACAAGAATTTTTTTTTTTTTTAAATGTGTACTCTTAAGTCCTAAGGGGTATGGACTCTCACTCTTGCTTTATCAAATGTTTATTACTACTACCTTTGTCTTGTGATATTCTTTGATAGCCAATGTACTCGGTAATATTTCTCCGAGTAGTTTGTAAACTGAGAACCACTGACAGGGACTGTAATAAGTTGCAACAACTTTAGTTCCAAATCCAGATCTACACGCACACATATACAAACACACACACAACACACACACACACACACACACACATATATAATTATATATATATATATATATATATATATATATATATATGTATGTATGTATATATATATATCACCATATACATACCACACATTACCACAGGGGGAAAATAAGAGACGGGGTGTAGGTCCTGACCGGTTTCGACTTTATTTCCAAGCCATTGGCGAAGGACTGATACATAGTATCAGAAGTCACACACACTCACGCACGTACACAACACACATACACACACACACACATATATATACATACTTGTTTTATGTATACATTTATATGTATATATGCATATATATGTCAAATATGGATAGATGGATAGCAACATTGACCATAATTAACCTGATAGTTTTTCATGAAACCTCAAACTCCCATACCACCGAAATACTGTAGTGTATCCTGAGACAACGTGCGGTGAGCGTCAAGCTGATATGATTGAGACAGTGGAAAGGATTTATCGATACGGAAGTTCCTTCTTCTAAATATAGTGACGTCTGGTTTGTGTGAAAGCTGAAAGTAGTGATTTTTTTTTATCAACAGTATGACGTCAGTAGCATTTAGTTTTATGTAAAGGTTTTGAGGATTTGATTCTTCCCAATCATCTGTAAGCTATGATAAATCAGTGAATGAATCTTGGCTAAATGAATTAAAATATCAATTTAAATAAAGTTATTTGTCAGAGAGGCAAAAATGACCAATTTATTTTTCCATGAACACTGGTCCAGTATAGAAGAAACCTAAAGGAACTTCACATGAACTTTCATTGCAATGGAAGGGAGATACACTTTGAGGTTGTCCCTTTGTCTCATTATTATGAATAATATTACTTTCATAAAAAATTATTTTGAAATAATGTCTTAAAATGATGAGAGAGAGAGAGAGAGAGAGAGAGATGCGGGCTGATGGGGATTATTGTATGCTGAAGATATGATTTAAAAAATTGAGAAAAATCCTGAAGCTTTTATTTCTACAATGATGACCACAATTGTTGTCAGATCATGCGTATTTGGAGCATTAAATCAATCAGTAAATCAGTTAGTCTCTGTAATGAAATTAATCCGGTCACTGACGTCAACTGGGATTTTATATTATCGCCAGTAATCCGTATCTTGCAATTAGTGGTTTAATGTACGGCAGATTGGACTAAGGAGTCTGGGGCTGGTTTTCGATAGCTGAATCAATAACAGAGACTCATAATATCATCGAATCTGAGCCAAAAGGATATAATTGTTCTTTGCTCCAGTTCTCAAAGTTTCAGCCTAACTCAGAAGGAAGCGCCTCAGTGGCGTGGTTGGTTTGGTGTTTGCTTCTCACCTCGGTGGTCGCGGGTTCGAATCCCGGCCATTCCATTGAGGAGTGAGAGATGTGTATTTCTGGTGATAGAAGTTCACTCTCGACGTGGTTCGGAAGTCACGTAAAGCCGTTGGTCCCGTTGCTGAATAACCACTGGTTCCATGCAACGTAAAAACACCATACAAACAAACAAATAACTCAGAAGGGACAGAAGTTTAGGAGATTTGATAATTGAATGGCCTGACACAATCAGTGTTGTTTGCAAAGTTTTTGTTGTGGCAGTTAAAATTAGTAGTTGAGCAGCTGTCGATGATAGGTTAAATGTTAGATCTAACTGGAAGAGAAGGATTTGAGCTAAAACTTTAATTTATGTACAGAGCGCTATTGTAGGTATTATCATCCATGGTTATGAAACGTCACTGGGAGTATACTGAAGCCGTTTTGGTTAATCAAGAAATTTGAAAAGAAAACTCGCTACTAATAAAATTCTTATTTTCATTGCCATCACTTACGGGGGAGGAAATGGGACATAAAAGATGCACTTTAAAGAAAAATAACAGAATACAAAAATAAATATTAGGTTCCTTGACCCTCTGACGTCAGACAGCTACGGCTTAATTCATTCTTAGAAGATACACTTTATTCATTGCAGTGAATCCCTGAACGGCTTTCTGGTGTTATATAATGAATCTTAAAAATAGCTATTTTTGTCAGTTTTATCAGCTACGTAAAAAAAACTATTACCCATTAATGCAGAATTACTCTCTTATCAATGAATGAAAGATAAGAAAGTCAACATTTCCTTAGGGGCATCCGCCAAGAGGCCGAGATGGGGATGGTGGTGATGCAAAGGGAAAAGTCGAATGGCGTTGATGGATTCACCTGAATATGGGAAGTTCCTCCTCGAGAGTAACAACGGCACCTCCCACTGATAAACGAACCACTGATTTCCTTATCCCAAGTGGCGCACGCTGCAGTGGTTCTTATCTTCAATAGCCAGTATTACTTTAGTTTACTGGCCGTTGTTTATTGTTTGTTTGTATGGTGTTTTTAAATCGCATGGATCCAGTGGTTATTCAGCAACGGGACCAACGGCTTTACGTGACTTCCGAACCACGTCGAGAGTGAACTTCTATCACCAGAAATACACATCTCTAACTCCTCAATGGAATGGCCGAGAATCGAACCCGCGACCACCGAGGTGAGAAGCAAACACCAAACCAACCACGCCACTGAGGCGCTTCGTTGTCTATTGGGATTCGCATGGAAAAGGATATAATAGGCTCTTTGAGGTAACCAGGGCAACATGATATTTTCTAACTAAAAGTAGCCCTCCCTTTTTACTTTCTTGAGACATCACCTATCATATTTCCCTAATTTCCGTAATACTGTACGTTCACAAAGATGCTTTTCATTTTATAAAGTTTAGCATTTGCATTAAATGAGCTAAAGAAAATAAGGAGACGGTGAATTCATACATATTTTTGGGAGTTAATGTTATAAAAGATGGTGAAATGCAAGAGGCGAGCTACAGAGGTGAAGAAAAAGTTGTTTAAAGATTTGCAGTTTTGCAGAAGCTACAAACCAATTAGTGTTCGGGGAAGCAATGGCTGGAAAATTATGATGATTATGATAAGTCCCACCCTTCCTTAGTAAATCAGGTGTTCGCGTTGAATGTGGATGCAAAGGAAATAGATGGATGGAATTGGAATCAGTTTTTCCGCTGAATATTATCGGGTTAAGAAGTCCAGGCAGTTTAACAATGCTAGCCATGTACGTTCTGGCAA
>NC_061094.1:37009309-37138098 GCF_015104395.2 Macrobrachium nipponense
ATGTTTTGTCCCAATAATTCCTATAGACTTTATGAATTTTACTCAAAAAAAAAAAATAAAAAAAAGTTATAACACCCATTCCTTTGGAACCTTTCTGTCATCAAGGCATACCTGACTCACCCTGGTTAACCACTCGCAGCATCTCATTTATATTCCCATTATCTCTTGGTGTTTTGCCTTTCTTCATCCTTTTAATTACCCTCTTAATTTCCTCAGTAGTCACTATCGCGTGCATTCTCAAACTAGCATTCTCTTTCATTAATAAGATTTACCTCTCTTCTCTTCAACGATTCCAAAAATACTTTCATTGCACCTCAGATCATAATTTTTTATTTGTATCAATAAACTTCTCATTTCTTCTTCCCTAAAACCCCATACACTCATTGCTCACTAAGATCCTTTTTAGGAATTTTACACTCTTCAAAATATGCAAATTTTTTTCCTGATATAGACATCTCGCTTATTATATATATATATATATATATATATATATATATATATATATATATATATATGATATATATATATATATATATACATATATATATATATATATATTATATCTATATATATATATATATATATAAAATTAACTTCATTGCCTTCGGAGCTATATTTTCGCTCTTTCCTCTCCAGCTGAAACTTCCACCTACCTTAATTTTTCATTCAACCAAAGTATGTTCAGCTATAACTCCAGTCTCTGTTCTCAGAATCACGCCCATCAGCTTACTCTCCATCTACTCAGTGCCAACACATAAAGTTACAAACCCTCCATGCCAAGTATATTCATTTACATTATTCTTTGAGAAGTGTGTATTTCCTGCAAACCAGGCTTCCTACACTAACATATTTCCACAAGGTTTTTTTATTCTCATTTACTCTAGGAACGTATATTGATCAGCAAAATCATCCTTTTCGCTATCACTTATCTTTACATTTAGGCTAAATTGCCTAGTACAACCAGCTGTTCATGTACCCCAAACCAAGCAAGGCACAGAGTCTATCTTAAAAAAAAATCACCATTTCACTCTCATTTCTTTCCTGATTTTTGTGAACTCACTAAAACAACTTTTTTTTTCTCAAGCCAAACTGAACCGTGCAGTCCTCGAACTAACATTTATTCTTTCGTGTGTCCGCAGAGACTCCCCGATACAACAAGTCCAACATATTTCCTAGCTTTATACCTTTCATTTACCACAAAATAAAGCGTTCTTTGACTTCCCCATTCGTGCGCGCACACAAACTGCTCCTCCACCTTTCTCTCACTCTATGCCTAAACATCCAGCATTTCCTCCCTAAAGAAATCACCTTGTTTTGTGGTTACAGAAGGTTTTAATCCTATTTCTGTCGTTGAGCTTTATAAGAAAATATTTTTTTTAACTTGAAACTCCAGTCGTTGAAATTTTGAAAGGCAAAAATCGATGAGAGTTCTTCAAAATTATCATTGGCCCATTACTTGGAAAGGTGAAATTTATGACAGCTGGGTATTTTATATTGGGCTTTGCTTCCGTTGAATCAAGATGTACTTGACAGATGCCCTCTTGTAATTCAAGCACGTGTGTCGTCATGGAGTGATAGTGATGGTGCAAGGTCCTTGTTTGTTATCAGCAAAGATTAGGGTACTCTTTAACGAATTCATTCATCTTTGTGCAAATTGACAAGAATACTCGCTTGAATGGATGTGAGTGGAAAGCATGTATGATACGAGAAATGAAAGGAAAATGAAGTGTTTTCGACCCAGAGCCAAATCCAATAGAGACTTGTAAGATTATTAGAATTTAGATCCTTGTTACAATAGATGTTGTAGATTTGGTTGAGCAAGCTCTACACGTGCATTAGCAGCCAATATCAAGTAGAAAAAGAAAGGAATTCGACGCATAAAATCCATGAATAAACTTTTGGCTGACTGGGAGTAAAATAAAGAAAAATATAGTTCCTTCCAAATAAAGAAAAATATAGTTCCTTCCAATTCCGTTTAATGTTATAGGGAACTAGATTCCCTAAGAAACATTTGTCATTTAATTTACTTCTGATCTGTATTTGCACTTGCAAAATAGATAATAACTGATCCATTTCCAGTTTATTTCATAATCATGAAAGTGTGATTAGCATTGTTACCTAAATACTCGACAACATGGGCGTTTTCGTTCAGTTAGGTGAAAATTGGTGTCCTTAAATACAAGTTATTCACAACTAAAAAAAAATAAGGCAATAAAATAATCATGGATAAGATCCAAAATTTTCCCTCCATAATATCTGTTAATAGTGCTCTAGACCAAAGAAAACCTTTAAGAAGCCTTTTTTAAGTGAGTATTAGTTCTTCGTTGGACGAGTGGCTTACGTACTTGTCTACTGATTCGATAGTCCGAAATTCGATTCCCGCTCTGCCAACGTGGAATCAGAGGAATATTTTTCTGGTGATTAGAAATTCATTTCTTGATATAATATGGTTCGGATCACATAGTAAGCTGTACTTCCCGTTGCTAGGTAACCAAATGGTTCCTAGCCACGAAAAAATGTCTAATCCTTCAGGCCAGCCTTAGGAGAGCTGTTAATCACTCAATAGTCTGGTTAAACTAAGATATACTTAACTTTAAAATTGCAATTAGTTTTAAGTAATCATGCCAACAGACAGATAAAGTAAGCCATAAATCACGCCGCCTTAGTAGAATTAATAAAAAAAGAAAGAAAGAAAAAAAAAAAACTCAGGATCCAAAACCGGACTCGCTTAATACGCCAAAGTTTAGTCAGTTTCTGTCTTCAACTTTCTGATATTTCCTTTACGAAATTTCATAAGAATCTGTTCTCTGGTTTTCATATAATATTGCGTCCTGAAAGACAGACAAACGTAGCCAAGAGCAGAGATAATGCTGAAGATAACGGCGATATCTACAAAAAAAACTGTGATGAAGAAAACGTTAGTAAAAAAAAAGTTGTTTGAATTACGTACTGATACGTAATAACTGAGCACGAGCCTTCCGTCGTACGGAGAAATGATTAATTGCCTTTAGTTGTGAATCACATCCTTATTGCTGATCGATTCGGGGGCTATAAAAGGTGACTTTGCCTCTACAAGACTATCAGACAAGCCTTTCCTCTCACTTTGACAACATCTGAAACAGTCAGCTTCAAGAAACAGTTCTCCGCTTTTTACACATTGAAAGCATTTGTAACTGTCTACGATGGTCCACAGAGCTGCCACAGTAACTGCAACGACATTGGTGTTGGTGGTGGCTGCCATTTCAGCTTCCTTGCCAGCTCTGGCATCTGCCTCACCTGTGCGAGATGGAACCTCGCCAGCTTCACCTTCAGTCGTCATCGTCAATGGAACCTCAGCCGAAATCGGTTTCATGGACAACGCCTTCATCTACTGCAGGATACAACTCCCACATGCACAGGACTCCCTCCACCACTACAGGATCGAATGGCACAATAACTCAGGGGAAATAATGCCCACCTGGAGTCAGGATGCCCACGTGTACACACTTGGCAGTGGCAGTCATGTGCCCCACTCGTACCTGGTGTTCCAAGACTTCACCACCAGACTGTCTGGGGACTACTCCTGCAGCGTTAAGAGGAACGGCGTCGCCCTTTCCTCCAGTCGCATTGCTGTCCGCTGAAGTCGCTCTGAAGGGAAGCTGCTACGGATTATGAATCTCAGATTTTAGAGAAAAATCTGCATTTAATCTCTAATTACTGTTAATTTTTTATTCACACAATTATAGTGAATATTGTCATTAAGTTTGAGTGTTAGTTGAAATTTATCAGTTATTTATAAGTATTACTTACAGGGAAATATTTTTTAAACTAAATTGTATATAAATCTAAATTTATTGTCATGAGCTCTAAGTAGTCGATATATTTCCACATATTGCACTTAATGAAATGTTATTCATTATTATATTTAATTTATTATTCTACTTATCAATATTTATAAGTAATTTATTATATTAACGTCCTGAACTTCGTCCTGAACTAGGTAGCTAGGTAGTTTAACGAGCCGTTATTTATTGAAACTCCTGTATTATTTATATGTATATTAGTGTTATTTATTATAGTCAAGCTTTCTCTTCCTTATTTGCATTCTAATGCATTATTTATTGTAATTTTTAATGAATATATTACAATTTACCATAATTAAAATACCCGAATTATTATTTTTTTCAATATTCCTTTTCGGAGAATAAAACGTTCAAAATGTTAAAATTATTAATTGTGCTTCTTACTAAATATATTAAGGCTTATTGTAATTAAAAAATCAGAACTCACCAAAGTTTTGGGAGACTAGCTTAGATAAGTGACATCTATCTTTAGCCGCAGGCCAGCTACTTGAGGTACCCTTGTACACACATGGGGGTGTTTTAGGGGCCTTTGTGCATAACTTTTCTGCAGCATTACAGATCACTTCCCAGGTACAGAGTACCCCAGGTAGATTGCCCTGTGGCTGCAACTAGAAGCTCATTTCCTTAATCTCCTCTCCCTGATGCACTCCCCAGAACTTTGGTGAGTTCTATTATATAGTCTAGTTACCCCAATGGACCTCTTGAAAGTCTGGTGAATATTAATTACCATCTAGCTGCAACTACAAGCAATTTATCTGGCGTATTATACAAGAAAACCTTGCACGTGTCCTGAGTAAACAGAAGGTCCGGCCACGCCTTGTTTGTACAAAGGTTTAACAAATAGGGTATGATCTTGCCAGAAGTTGATGTTTTTTATAATAAAAAAAAATATTTCCTGTCAGCATATTTTTTTATAGTAAACCTTAGACCATTGTGTATAGTTGTAAATCGTTTAGTTGAAGTTGAAATGTTCGTGATCTAAGATACGTATATCCTAGTTCTACCATTAGACCTCCATGATTTCATTTTGCCCACAAAATTCATTATTTTCTGGCGTTTTCTTATCGTCGCTTCATCCTTATCAGTTTATTTTTCGGAGTCCTGTTATCTACTTGATCTAAGTAATGCGGTAAGTGCGGTCATTGACGTCAATTAAGATTTTCAGCAACGTTAACAGATTCATTTGGATAGAATTAGAATCGAAATATTGATCAGATGAAATTACATGAATTCATTGACAATAAAAAGGGCTTTGAACTACAGACTGACACGAAATGAGATTTAACAGGAGGAAGACTAAAATCTGCACTGGAGAACACACTGCTGCTATTGTTTTATATCTGAAATTTAAGTTTTATTGAAAAAATATTTTTATTTGCGGATGATGGCAGCAAACATTGTAGGACAAGAGTGATGTTTCATATCGCCGAGGAGCTTATTATATAGTGATAAATGAAGAAAAATTCTTTTGATTTAATTTCGAATGTTGAATTGGATATTAACATTTAGAGTATGTGAATTCGAAGTCTGCAAAATTTAAATCCTGAACTGAAACGTAGAACTCATTTAGATAGTAGCAACTAGGATTAAGGGTCAATTCTGTCGTCTTAAAAGCTCGGCCTATATTTCTCCTCGTAATATATGCTATCTTTTAGAGATGAGAAGACTGTATTAGTTTTCGTATTTGTTACTCAATTCGTGGGGAGTAGACTGATTATTTCCTTAAAGACATTAGGCTATAAGTCAATGTTAACGATAATGTGCCAAGGAAATTTTGTGAATCAAAGTTATTTTATGGTTCAACAAGAGAAATGCTTTTTATTTCAAGCAAGCACTACCTCCAAGTGATAAAAATCTTAGATACTGTTATCTGAAGCGCTATATCGAGATAGGTTTTCTTATCTTGAAGGGCATAGTGGTCAGTTCATATCTTCCATGCCATTTCTGCGCCGAGGTCAGTGTGATCGACATACTCTTGTAGTAGTACGTTGGGTGTCTTGGCAATATTTAGAATGCAAATAACTGTTGCATAAGTATAATACCAGATACTTCTTTCATGGTTGAGTGAACTCCAAGTCATGATGGATTAGACTGTTCTCGTAAGGTAAATGATGAAAAACTTAACAATATTTTGCCTACACACCTTTATTCGGGTATTACTTTTGGTGTAGAGCATAGAAACACGACACTGGTATAATCTCAACATGAAACACTTCACAAAGTTATAAAACTGTTCAGTTGAAAACGTGTTACAGACTACTAAACGTATCTGAAAATCATGAATATCAAGCTTCACCATGAGTTAGCTGCCTTTTATGTAAAAAAAATGAAAAAAAAAATAAGGGAATTTAGTTTCAAAAGATAAAGCGTTCAGTTTAAATAAGCCGTAAGGCATTCAAGCCAAATGAAAAGTATATCTTCTTGACTTTTAACCATTGCCAAAAGACCCATTTAAAGGGAAGAGAACAGAATAAATTAATTTGACAAAGTGTAAAGAGAATGTAGAGGTTGAACACTATAAAGACTAGGGCGTTTGCAACATGATTCCAGTACCGCAATTGAAAATAAAAATTGAAACATGAATACGGATCTTGCCTAGAAAATCTTTACACTAAAAATATTATTAACTATGATATTATAAGAGCTATGATTATTATTTCATAAAGCACGGAAAGAAAGGAAATTCATCAAGAACAACCATAATTTACTGAACGCTGCTTCTTTAGAAAACGAAGTACGGTATGACAGATCTCGCGTGAAACTGTAACGACGACATTCGGGCGAATGTTCGCCCTTCCATTGTAAAAATCTGTATATCCATATGTTCTCTCTTTTCTTCCAGAAAGTAAAATGTAGAACATTTTACGCCCTTTCTGTTGATGTATATATGCCGGGAATCCGTTCCCTTTATGTAATATTAATCATGTATTTTCGTATGTGAAGAAACATTCACGGGGGAGGGGAGCGCCTTGTCCCTTTTAGTTTATGTTTGTTCGTGCGTGCGTGACGGACACTACGCTTCCGTCCGCACGCCGCCTTATGTACAGCCTTATTTGCTGAATAAAACTACGGGCTGCTCTAGGAGCAAGAGCCCGTGCTGGCATAAGGCCAGCTTAATCCTAAACGGATAAAATTAGTTCGCTCGCTCTCCTCATCTTACTCAGTCCTCACAAAACCACGAACAAGGGATTAACCTCGAGGGTGAGATCAGTAGAAGGAATAAATAGATATGGCAGCGTCGTATTCTTTTCGTTACCCCACCCTAACGATCTTAGAAGGTTGGAGAGACTATAATAAAGTAAAAGTAAAAGACAAGTGTATTAAGATATTGCGTATGATTCTGCAGTAGATCATTCTTCTTACGATGACTACCGATTACCTCTGAATGGGGCTGTCGAAATAAGATCCCCGATAAGAGTCAAATCTGGCGATAATACCCTAAAAGAATGAGTAACCTCTTCAGTGATAACACATTCCTTTCGGAAAACGTTTGGGGTGGTCATTTAACTCGCCTTATCTCTTATTTCAGTTTAAGGTACACGCACCCTCTCATGTTCTCAAGCACAATTAACTAGATTACATATGCAAGGCAGAAACTATTTAATTTTGTGCATGTGTTCGTTTCACGTGTAAACTATCTGAATATTTCTCTCTATTTTTTTTCTTCTTCTTTACTTTCTTCAAGTTAATATGAAACCTGAGATGTATGTTTCATGCATTAAAATTCTAATGTGATTTGCGTCATTTTAGAGATATTTCTTTTTTCTTATCGTCGTAATTGAACAGGAATCCCTATTACAGAATTTGTCATTCTAGCGTAATCTGATTTTAGATCAATACGACTGCTCTTCATAACCGATTGGGTTTATCCCCGGAAACGTTCATCATTCACCTTCTGCTGACGAATTTCAGATGTTGACGCTTTTGCCACAGTGGCTTCATAAGTGTGTCCATTCTACTTTCTGTCAACACCACGTCATCTTATAATTAGTTTTCTGTAAAAGAAAACTTTGTCTCTCCGTCCGCACTTGTTCTGTTCGCCCTCAGATCTTAAAAACGACTGAGGCTAAAGGTATGCAAATTGGTTTGTTGATCATCCACCCTCCAATCATCAAACATACCAAATTGCAGCCATCTATAGCAATAATCGTGCGCCTGGTAACTATATAGAAGACGCCACCACCGGACCGTGGTTAAAGTTTCATGGGCCGCGGTTCATATAGCATTATACCGAGACCACCACAAGATTTTCGGTGGCCTTGATTATATGCTGTACAGAAAACTCGGTTGCATTTATTTTTCACTTGTTTCATTTGGTGACTTTTGCAAGCTTGTGCCAGATGTCACTGATGAGCATGGCAGGTCAGTTATGGGAACCAGTCACTCTTCTGGTTACCTCCAGCCTCAAAAGGAGACCACTCATATTTGCTGGATCTACTTCAGCTAAATGTTTCAGCAATGCCCGAGGCCAAAACCAGGAGCTTATTGACACTTGAGACAGTTTTACCACAGTGGCAAACATATCAGCTAACCAATATATTTGAATACCAATATTGAAAAATTACATAGCAGAAGCCTCTTTCCAGTTCAAAATAGTACAAGTTGTTTATGAGCTATATTTATAACTGGAATTAATGTAGACTTGTAGCACATGAAGAGGTATATTACGATTCTTTCAAAGATATCATACCATTCACCAAAAAGCAAAATTAAGGAAGTCCAAATTAGTGATCAAGATTGCTTTTATGATTCATGTAACCAGGCAAGTAACGAAGCAGACTAGGCATAACAAATGTAGGTAAAATAGTGTCTGGTAGAACTTATGAGCCCTTTTTCATATTGCAAGAAAAGAGTCTAAGTATATAAGTTTTTCAAGCAAATCATATTACTAATAACTAGGAAACAGCTTCACGAAATATTATCTTATGTGGAACAACTCAAAAGCTTTCATCTTCGGATCCAATACAACCGCAGTTTTCTCCAAATCTCAGAATATTGTCTTTTTTTATTCTGAACATTTTTATAAACGAGCAGAATTTCTGCAATGCCTCTTTCCAATGTTGCTTGAGTGCTAATTTCAGTTTTCTTGTGCATATATATATATATATATATATATATATATATATATATATATATATATATATATATATATATATATATATATATATATATGTATGTATATATATATCTATATATATATATATATATATATATATATATATAGTGTTTCTTTGTGATAAAACTGTAGTCCTTTTATTTATTAAATCGTTTAACAATGAGGCGTTTGGCACAACTTCCTTACTGAAATACAAGAGGTTGTTTGTTATTCATAACAATACTCTCAAATTCATGTAAGGATAATTACACTGGCTTTTTTATTTAAAACCAAAGCAGATCCAAGTAATCCACCTGAATCTAATATCATTAGAATTCGGGCAGATGAAATTAAAAAAGGGCAAAAAATCATAAACTCCATTAGACCTTATAAATGAAAACGTTTTACAAATATACAGTTTAGAAGTTGAAAACTCTTGACTTCCCCTTCCGTATATTATGACTATGTGTTCCGTTTCACAAATCTCATTATATTATATTCAGTCATTTACTTTACAGTACTATTTTCCACTTTCCACAAAGATCATATAAACGATTATGTAGCGTCAGTATCACTATTGTAATTATCAATATAACTATTACACTTCTAGCTCAACGTTCGGCCATGAAATTGCTCTTTGTATTGAAAAAATAAAACAGGTTTTTCCAGATGCCTCGAAAGCATAATCATGATGAAGAAAATGTGATTTTAATGATAGAACTCTTCTGTTACGCAGATTCCAGTCACTGTAATGAAACGGTTCAAGAATTGCTCATTGTGATGTGAAAGTAATTTTGGTAAAACCGACTTCAAATCTTTTAACGCTTCGAAGGAAGAGTAAAAATTCTACTTGTACTTATCAGCGAATGCGATATCCACAGAGACTGTAGTCTTATCAGAAGGAGCTCTACCTCCTTGTATCTCATTCATAATAAGGCTGTTTACGTGATGATCAAGTACACGTGGATAACAAGTACCCAAGATTACTCCTTATATCAATGTAGGAAGAACAGCAGAACTATTTGAGATTTCTTATCACTTAGGCGTTATCAACTTTTTTATAGAGATTCTGGACTTTAGAATAGAATGTTGAATGATGGCTGTGTTGATAATTTATTAACAAAGTGTTTTGTTGAAAGTAATAGAATTATTTGCATTTATAATATACTTCAGATTTCTTGGATGAAAGATTCCCGTAGCTGAGGTCCTAAACATGAAATGGCAATTCATTAATGTAGCATAATTTAGATCCCCCCCTACCGCCCGGTCCCCCTCCCCACACACACTGCGCTACTCACCTTTATCTTGCATTCACTACCATGCATCCTACATACCAAGGCCATTTAATCTCAGCGACTCTTAATCCCTATCTAGCGGTATTATCTCAGTAGTCTCCCACGCATCCCAACTCTATCAAACTTCCAAATTATATATATAATAATTTTTCCTCAACCTACTTTTCTCTATTCTTTCTATTGGATCAAGCCACCTAACATCGTTGTCTTGATTTCCTCCATATACATTAAAGATTTTACTGTATATTTGGCAAACCATTGTAGTGCTATCCCTTTCATCCTTTTTCACTCTATATATACGAGGCATAATTCCTCCTAGACGCTGTTCTTTCCTTCCAAATCTTGGCAGAACTCTTCCTATCTTCTTCCTTTCTTTATTTATTCTGTGACCTACTTTTTTACCTTTATTCCTTTCTTCTGCTTCCTTAATGACTTTCTTTAAATCCATCTTCATGGTTTCTGTTTACTGTTTTAACCTTACTCTAGCAGGCATTCAAACCTTATCACGAGTTATTTTAGCTTCTCTTCACCATCACCAATCGCCACTGTATTATCTGTAAAATTCCAATCACAACCCATTTAACAGCTCCACATACTTGCCCCTATGTCACCTTCTTTCCCTGAATTCACGTTCCATTCCTTCCATAAAAACAGTAATAATCATGGAAACATTACACACGTTAGTCAGACAATTTTACACTTCACCAGCCACTGTCCCATCTACGTATTTTAAGACACACTTCACTTCTATCATCATCTTTATCAAAATTTATGGAAGTCACGTGTGTCTTTCCCTTTGTCTCCCAAGTACACAAAAGAATATTATGCCCTTTTATTTATTACAAACTTTGCTCTTTGGCAAAGGATACGCATTTCTCTTATTCTTCCGCTTGAAATCTTATCCAAACAGATACCCCACAATGCTCTATGTCATGTAGCCATTTTAACTCCTGGTTCATTTACTTTCTTCAGTTTTCAGTTACCATCTCTTTGCACCAATTACTTAAACTTCTCATATTTGCAATAAATCCTTTCATTGTTGCCTCATTCACACTGTCCTTCACATTCAGAAACTCCCTTCATTTTGACAAGTCAAATACTGATACGCATCTTTTAGTCTCAAGATTCATTAATTCAGCAACCTATCTGTTTTCACTTACTTCCATCCAGGACAACGTCGTTTTATTTTATGGAGTTCATACCTTCTTCTGGCTTACTTCCGTCTTTATTTCCTAGTTCGTTTTCATCTAAATCTCTACAAGGTTACTTTTCTGACACTGACTTCAGTCATTCTGCTCTTGTTTCTCTTTCTTCAAAGCTTCATTGTATTCTCTCTTTTATTCCTCCCTTGTGTGCACCTAGAACCAAATGTGCCTCATTGATAAATCTTTTTGACTACCCAAATGTTCCCAACACTTATATATATATATTTCTTGTTGTCCAGCTTTCACCTACCTGTTTAGATGGACTTTCTTTTCCTCTTATCAAAATGATTTTTCATAATGATAATCGCAGCCATACACTGAAATTCAAAGTGGTAATGATCAGTATCTCCTCCATTCCTTTTCCACTACAGTGTATGGTACATATAGTATCTATTCTTCTATCTACTATATGCCTTCATAGTGTAATAAACTACTCTCTTACCATACACACACAAAAGAAAGCGTACGATAACGCACCTATGCACACAGTTGCGAGCCACGCGCTCTGGTGTGACGTCACCTTCGCGTGCAATGTTCGGAAAGAAGGTTCAACTAGCCTCGGTCCTCGGTTCAATTCCATTACGTCATATATACCTTGATATATACATCCCCTGACAGCCAAGTGACGAACACGCAGGTAACAAAATGTCATCGTGATTTGATCACGTTATCATCATACTCCTGGTCATGCCCAAAAACAATGGATCGAGCGGGTTGAATATCCGCTGTATGCCGAATTCCAGCTTTCCAAAACGCAAACGTACTCTCACCATTTCTAGGTGCAAGGAATGTTAACGCCATCACAAAAAAAAAAAAAAAAACACTTGCTATGGACAGGGCTTCTCGCACATGAAGAGCTACGTTTTCATAAACTAGCAATTACGTAGTCAGCTTAACCAGTTCTTGGACCTGTATTAACGCTGACATAAAAATGCCTGCCCAGTGTATATACACAATTACTGTGTAATATATATATATATATATATATATATATATATATATATATATATATATATACTGTATTTTGTATATGCGTGTGTGAATAAATTTCTGAGTCACATTAGGATTGAGCTATAGTCTCTCAAGTGAAAGACAAGGGTGTAGTAAGAGTTTAGATTCGTTTACTTCATATGAAAGAAGGAGGAATAACCATGTGTGTACTTTGCAAATGATTTCTGCATGTAAGGTGGTAGTTATATAACGTTTCTAACTATTACCATATTAATTTGTGTACCATGACAGTTACGGATGTTCCATTAGTGACCATTGCTACTTCATAAAAAAAAGAAGACAAGGAAAATAACCGCTCTATCGCTGCTCGATCGATTAGCGGAATTGTTTGGTTATGGCTTGGATAAGTAACCATCAGGATATGTCAGACTCATAGGCTCACAACTTCGAACGTCCGAGTTATACGTGAGCCAGACGTTGGCGACCACATCACTGAGGAAAAGGGTGTCTTATATAAAAAAAAGGGAAAAAAATATATACTTGTACATAGTAAGTGATGTCAAATAAACGAAAGGAAAATTAATAGGCGAAAAGTTTGTTGTCAATAAAGGCCTTTTACCGGCTGCAAAGAATATTTGTGAGTCAATAGTAAGCTCTCATTAGTTTTTATACCTCTGGGAAATCATAAATGGGTAAAATTTCGTCACCTCATACAATCCGTCAACTCCGCGTACACGCTAATTGTCATCTATAAAAAACGGATGAAACAGGTGAACTGGAGGAATCCCGGGGTCCTTCCTTGGCATTTGTATTGCCTAGTGACTGTAAATACAATAAACACAAGCGTAAATATCATAAATGGCTTTCGGCAGGGAGCCTGTACCTACTGAATACCTACCAATCAACGGTATCGTTGACATAAAAAAAATGATGATGGATTTGTACTGGCGCGGTAACTTGAGGGAATTGCTTTAATTTTTTTTTTTACTTAATGGGGGAGAAGAAACAATTCCGGTATTTGTAAACCATACATATTGCGTGTTAAAAAAAAATTGAGGCAGGTGGGGTAGGGGTGAGGGGAGTTGGCAAGGAGAGAAGGCTAATATTGGATGAGGAATACTTTTCTTAATGGTGGAATCAGTTACCATAATCATCAATTATTATTATTATTATTATTATTATTATTATTATTATTATTATTATTATTATTATTATTATTATTATTATTGGGCTATTTCAACCTCTACCGCGTTTTCTTTGTGGTATAATGTAGGGCATTCTAATGCTTGTGATTTTTTTTCTTTTATTTATGTCTAGTTTAGAGTTCAGCTATGAATATCGTTTTATAGTCAGTTACACTACTTTATTTGCAATATCAACAAACATTTGTTGATCCTATAATTGGCTCGTTAGATAACACCCGACATGATTCAGCAGAATTTAGCGCAGCAGGCCCTGCTATAACTGACTGGATATATTGTTGACCCATTAAATCTCAGGTCAGCAGTTCAAATCCACAAGCAGATATGTGTTGCCATCTAATTCCACGATTACTTGTCTATAAACCACACTTCACCTCAGTAATATGTCAGATCACTACTGATGGGGCAGAAATGGGGTAAAACCATAGATATTTGTTCCACTGATTTCAAATTAATGCCCAGTGTAGCTGAGTGGATATGGCGTTGGCATGGTCGATGAAAGGCCATAGTTTCAAGTCTCCATAGAGCAGGTTTGTCATATCATTGTAGATAATGATATAGTTGAAGTTGCAGGGGTGTTATTATGTCGTTAAACATTAGTATCATAATTATAAACACTTCTTCTCAAATGTCAGGCTTGAGTTTTCGTCTGCGATGCAAATTCCCAACGGACATGATTATAATGAACGCTTGAAGCCTTACGAACCCTCTGTCCTTGGCTGCATTCAAGTTTCCAAAGGTCGACTTAAATAGTCTCTCGTGTGCCATCTTCCATATGACCAATCATTATTCATTAATCTGTGTTCCATTTTCTAAGGCTGTTACACAATTCTAAGTTGTATTCCAGTTAAAAACTGAGCTGTGTATAGAATTTAGGCTAAAGGCCAAGTACTGGGACCTATGGGGTCATTCCGTGCTGAAACGGAAACTGACGGTAAAAGGTTTGAAAGGTGTAACAGGAGGAAAACCTCGCAGTTGCACTATGAATCAATTGATAGTAGAAGGTGGAAAGTAAGATGGTAGAAAGTCAATATGAACGGAGGTACAGGAAAAGGAGTGAAGGGGGTTGCAGATGGGGGCCGAAGGCGTGCTGCAAAGAACCTTAAGTATTGCCTACAGTTTCCAATGATATTTTTGTTCATAAATACAAAACCAAACCAGTTATTTCTTACTCCCATTCTAGTTATCGAGAATAGCACCGATTCCTTTATATTACTTGAATTCGATTGAATGGCAATTGTTTACCTTTCTTGTATTTCAGTCCTTTAAAAGGCGATCATTGTATTCCTTAGATCCTTAATTGTCCTTACAGTTTCCAATTGCCTGGTTCTAATTACATTAACATCTAATATTATTTGTTTTTCGGTCTTGGTTTTGATGACAGGAAACAACATTATAATTTTTCCCAACACTCGATTTAACTTGGATTCTTTTCAAAACGCATTGCTCACTGCCAGAAGGACCAGGATATTAAGAACCTACTTTTAGTACAACTTCTTTCATGTATTTGAATGTGCTTTTACAAACCTGAATGTGCTACATCATACGGATTCTTCATACGTTATATCTACATACATGTAATAATATATATATATATATATATATATATATATATATATATATATACATTCATACATACTACATCATACCTACATACATGTAATAATACTATATATATATATATAATAGATAATATATATATACTCTATATATAGTATATATATAATAATAAATATATTTATATATAGATACATGGTTCAACTCAAACAAACTGGTTTTCCGGTGCCATTGCACGGTGTAGGTATGTACATGTCTTGCAGAGTGACACGCGTGCTAGGTCACGAGACAGTACAGTTATGACGGCATCCAAAAACTGACACTAATGCCCATTCATAACTATGTCGACCTACCAGGGCAGGTTGAGGCCAAACCTTGGACCTTGCGAAATTTATATTGTTTAAATAAATGTACCTTTTCAATTGTTACCTTTCATAAACAGTATTATTAAAGCTAGGTTAAATAAAAATTATCAGCCCTATTTTGCAGTAACCGAAAATGGTTATATTTAAAAAAAATAGAATGCGCATTTATACCCTAGGTCAAGTACACACTAGCAGATGGTAAGAATAACACAACATCCGTGCAGTGTACGTCACATAAAATGTCTAAATACGAGATGTTGTAGCATACTGAAATTACATATTAATGATTTTCTTATTTGTTAAACAGGTTATAAATGGATTGGTTTCCCTCGTTCATTCAGTACACTTGGAAATGGCAGATCTGAATGAAGCTCTCATCATCAGACATCTGGAATGAGATGAATCGTGCGGTTACGAGGTCATCGGATGTCACGATAATGTCTTCATCTTCTCCAGCTGGTCCAGCGTAGAATCCGAACACCTTATACTGCTCCAGCTCATCAGGAAATGCAACCTTGTCAGTTCCGACCCGAATAGTGATATCTGTTATAAGAAGAGAATTCGGATTCCACTGAGCCACAAACCTCACCTTCGAAAACTTCTCCGTCCTCCCGAGATCCGCCACGAACCATGGCTTTGTCCCAGCGCCAATGAAGCATTCGTCCAAGGTTTTGTATTCGTAAATGCCGTCATTTATATTACTACCATTCCTGTGAAGGTGGCTCGCAAAAGGAATGTAAAAAAAGTTCGTATCGGAACCAACTACGTCTCTAGCGGGCGTCGTGTAGCAGGAGAGCGCGTCCGCCGTGCTCGTTTCCTTGTAGGACGGGGTGATGATGATGTTGGACAAAATGCAGCTGTTGTCTGAAGGATTGAAACACCACAACCTACACCATTCTCGTGAGCAACATTGACTGGCACAGATAGTATTAGGAAGTGAATGGTTCATTTTCCGCTCTTCGTATACACGAAATCTGTTCTGGAACATTACAATGGACTTTGAAGCAGTCGTCTTTCTGAATGTGCAACCTTTGGCTCCCGTAACGTCACCGGTATGCAGATGAGAGACCAACAATAATTCAGTAATTGTCAGAGCTAGAATTGTTTAAGTCCACCCATGATGTTTGGATTAGTTCACGCAGGTTCCTGAGTTCCTTGAGAGAAACTATCCGTAACAACGAAGACTTGTTCTGTGACCTTCCCCGAGTAACTCTACCGCGACACTAAGCTGCTAAACAAGTTAAAGCAACCCAGGCATCGTTTTCACATTGGAGGGAGCGGACAGTTACTTGGCGACCGAATTTCATGAAACCTTAACCTGACGGAAATGCTCCAGGATGTTTGTCTCTGCACTAAAGAATGTCAAGAATTACAAGAACTAAATATATGATATCAGTCACGATTCATAAGTCTCTGAAACTCATTACTAAAGATTTTGTAATACATTTGAAATATACGGAGAGCTTGGGATTTTTACTTTTAAGTTACTTCTATGCCGGTATTAGTATTTACCTCTCTCTCTCTCTCTCTCTCTCTCTCTCTCTCTCTCTCTCTATATATATATAGATATATATATATATCATATAATATATATATATATATTATATTAAATAAATATATATATATCGAGCTACAATGTCCTTTAATATCTAATTCGCTCTACCTCGGAATTAATATATTTTTCATATATGCTTAACCGAAGGGGAATTTTTTCTCGATAATATACTTGCCTGGACCAGGGCGCGAACCCATGGATCCTTTCAAATCCAGGAACGTCAGTGAAGCTTTTACCTACTACACCACTGACGATCCTGGATTATCGAGAAAAAAATTCCCCTTCGGTTAAGCATATATGAAAATATATTAATTCCGAGGTAGAGCGAATTAGATATTAAAGGACATTGTAGCTCGATATATATATATATATATATATTTATAATATTATATATATATATATATATATATATATATATATATACACACACACACACACACACACACATATATATATATATATATATATATATATATATATATATATATATATATATTATATGATTCTTCTTTGGTAAGTAATTTATAAGTGACTTTTATATACCTTCAAATATTCAACCACAAATACCCTATAATATCGAATTCCCTCTACCTTGGGAATAACTTGTACCCAAATGTTATTCAAACCTGTGCCTGTTGGGTTCGATACAAATGTGACAGTGGACTAATTTGCCAAATTATCAAGAAAGATGCAAGTTGATTTCTACCCTGCTGTACATGTTACCGTCGAATTATGGCTCTATACGTAGAGCCGAAATCACGTAGTCTTGCTCCAAAGTTCACCCACAGAAAATATTAATCCTTCTATTAATACTTCGGCTTATTACAAGCGTCAATACAAATCGCTACGCTGGTTGACCCTCTAAATAATGTCTCATTGACGTTAATTGGTTCTTTATCCATTACTGGTGTTTGCATGTAAACACCTGCTGTTTGATGTCGTCCACATGGACAAAAACGAGTGTGTCATTCGCCGTGGAAAATGAAAGCCTAACCTGAAGTTGTGTTGACTTTCTTATTAAAGGTCGGGACGTTAACGAGTGGTGTGCTAAACTACTTAACGGCTTAGATTTACTTACTATATATGTTTTTGGTAGGTATATCATTCGTTAATGTCCCCAGAGGAAAGTTTTATGACTAACCATTGTAAATCGTTACTTGGTTTCTACTGATTGTTAGAACCGCAACAGCAAATATTTAGGTGATACTAAGAACAGCAAGTCTTTTCTTTCACAAGTATAAATATCAATAAATATTCAGTGATATATAATCTTATTCACTAGGGATTTCACATCTGCCCTTTGAGATTTCGTGAAATCCCTCGATTTCACATATTCCCTGTAACATATAAATTCTTTCGGTGGTATCATTGAAATGAAATATCTAACCTTCTTTCATGCTTGTTAATTTCAAACGGTTTTACTACAAATTACTTCCTTAGAAGCAAGTAATACGATTCGGTTACGCAGGTGTTTTTATATTTGCTCAAAATACCAGTTTTAATTCATCTTCTCTGATTCCATGTAATTGCTTCCTCTTCGCTTGTCACACTGTTTCTGCCTGTTTGCCTGCCTTCTTTGTCCCTGACTGTCTGTGTCACTCCCCACTCCCATTCCCACGATTTGTATTAACGCTTTTAATAAGCCATATCTACTCGCGGGGAAGCCTTCTGAATAGTGTGTGGGTGAGCACGGTTTACTCGCAATCTGAGCAAAGTCAAAATCGCGACCGACGATCGTTGCGGCCTTAAACCTCACATCACATGCCCGCTCTCTCTAGGCTGGAATTTCTCCATATCTTACATTCCCGTCAGTATGATTTTGGTTTTGCTTACACTAGCTATTATTCCTCTCTTTTTCTATTCCACTCTTCTACTTTTAGATATTGCTAGCCATCGTCTTTTGATTCTGGTCATCAGTAGCTTACCTGCAATATATGGGGTACCCGGTGGGATTCCGCATTACTCGAAATCTCGTGTTATGATAGAGCTGAAGAAACTTTAACGCCCTTCGAGGTTTTACAGCCCAACAGGCCGGTTCTGAACAGTTAATGAATATTACATGAATAATCACTGTAATTTCGTTATTAATTTTATATTTTGTATCTACTGTTGGTTATTAATATTTATGAGTCCTCTTATGTATAGGAGCCGTGTATTCTAAAGTAGGGAGAGTGTGTTGGATCCGACTTACACTGTAGTGTATTAGAGGTTGTTTAACTTGCATAGTTTTTATGCTTCTTAAGGGTTGCGCAAAGTGCTCAACACACCCTTCCCCCGGCCCTCATAAGTTTTTATTATAAATACGCCCTGATTCTTTATATTTCGTATTTCATCATAAGTTTTCAATTTCTTTGTTTTATCCATTCATGGATACATTAAACATAATCTCTTGGAATATTTTTGGCCTCAAGCGGAACATTCCTCTTCTAAACATGTTCTGCAAAAACTTCAAAAGCATCATTGCATTGCATGAAATGCTCCTCTGGCCACATAACCTTGCCATCTGCGATTCAATTCATGAAGACTTCAGAACTTTCTCGACTTCATCGATGCAAGTTACAGATCAAATCATAGCCGGTCGCCCGAAAAGGGGCCTTTCTTTCCTGTGGCGCAAATGGTTAGACAATATGATAAAGGTCATGACCTACAAGAGTGACAGATTGCTGGGGCTTCAAGTGACAGTAGGGAACTCTAACATCCTAATAATTAATGTTTATATGCCATGGGAAAATAACAATAATTTTGATCATTACTGCATGATCCTAGGGGAGTTACACAGTATTATTCATGATTCTCCTGCTGATCATTTTTGTATAATCGGGGACCTTAATTCTCACCCAACAAAATCGTTTTATAATGAACTTACTCGCTTCTGTCAAAATCATGCTCTCCAAATTAGCGATGTAATGCTCCTCCCTCCCTCCCTCCTATTCATATGTTACATAATAGAGCGGACGCTATTACAACCTCCTGGCTGGATCACTGCATCACATCTCCACAACTTCATGATTCTATTATGACCTGCAGTATTCGCTATGATCTTGCAACGGGCTACGATCACATCCCATTACAGGTGTCATTCAGTAACCCATCCCTCCCGACCGTCAAGCCCTAACTGACCGCCCACCAGCGGTAAACTGGGTTTTTAAAAACCAACAGAAAACCAGATACTTTAGGGCGACCACGGAAACCAGGTTGCGGTCAGTAGTTCAACCGGCAGACGCCTTACTTTGTATTAACACAAATTGTAGAAATGACCACCACAGGAGGGATCGATCTAAATGAATTCTATTCGAACATAATCTCCGCTATGCTTGCTTTGGGCAGGACTGCCTATAGATTTCGCCAAGGTAATTCTCGTAATATACTTGGGTGGAATGACCTGGTTAAAGATCTGGATATACATACTCAAGAGAAATTTTACTGTGGAAGCAAAATGGTAGCCCAGGGAAAGGGCACACTGCATTACTAACGAGACAGGCGAGAGTGCAGTTCAAGCTTGCTCTTAAACACTGCAGGTTAAATGAAAAACAACTAAGAGCCGATGCAATGTCTAGCAACTTAGAATCTGGTGATTATCCTCGTCTTTGGAAAGATATCCAGTCCTTAAATCCCAAGACTAAAAAGATATCACAAAGAGTAGGGGAAGCAGTCGGAGACGAAGCTATCGCAAGTATGTGGGGCGATCACTTCAGCAATATCCTGAATTGCATAAATGATCAAGATTCCCGAAGGGATGTAGATAACCTCCTTACTGACAACATTCAATTTCATTTTGCAGACCGTATTACGCCAGGTAACATCAGCGATGCCATAAACAACCTACCTAATAATAAATCGCCCGGTTGTGATGGTCTTCCCGCAGAGGCTTTCAAATTCAGCCATCCGATAATTTACATTTTGCTAGCTGCCCTATTCAATGCGTGCATAATTCACCGGTTTCTTCCAGACCCCCTACCCTTAGTTCACTTGATACCATTAATCAAAAACAAGCTAAAGGATGCAGCTGACCCTGGCAACTACCGGCCGATTACAATCACAACGATCGTATCGAGGATACTTGAGTCGCTTCTTCTAGTGAGACTTCTCCCCTTTCTACACACCAGTGACATCCAGTTCGGGTTTAAAGCAAACAACTCAACTGACACCTGCATCTACATACTGAAAGAATTGCTGAACCACTACCTATCATCAGCCTCTCCTGTTTTCCTTTGTTTTGTAGATGGGAGAAAAGCATTTGACAGAGTAAACTACCTGAAGCTCTTCCTAAAGCTGCATAAAAGGGGCACACCCCTATATCTAATTGGCATTTTACATTGCTGGTTCTCCACACAGCAAATCTGTGTCAAATGGGGTAACGTATTATCGTACACCTTCGGCTCCCTAAACGGGCTTCGGCAAGGGCGCATTCTCTCTCCATACCTGTTTAATACGTACACAGATGCCTTGAATGTCAAACTGAACTCACTCCCAATCGGATGGACTGTCAATGAAACAACTATAAACAACCTCTGTTACGCCGACGATATGGTTCTGATTTCCCCATTAGTGCCGCCAATATGTAGAGGAATTTGATATAATCTTCAACGAAACCAAGACCCAGTGCATGTCGCTGCTCCCGAGATCGCTTAAGCATATTGCAGAACCACATATTTTCCTCGGAAACCATCAGCTGGAATTTGTGCACGAATTTCCGTATTTGGGTCACATTATCACCGACGACCTAAAAGATACGGCAGACATTGAACAGAGGCGTCGTAAACTATGTGCAACTGGCAACTGATTGCAAGGAGGTTTGCCTTCTGTCACCGAGACGTGAAACTGCTGCTCTTCCGCTCGTACTGCTACAGTATCTATGGGTGTTCCCTCTGGACGAACTATACCCGAGGACCATGAGTCGCATCACTGTTGTGCACAATGACATTCTGAGACGCCCCACAAACACTCCCCGCTACCACTCCGCCACACAGATGTTCATAGAAAACCACCTGGGCAATTTAAAAATCATTGTTAGGCGAACAATGTCCAGTCTGGTAACCCGAGTGAGAAACAGCAGCAACTCGCTCATACAAAGCATCCTAAGGAGTGTAGCAAGAAGATCTAAATTGTGGGAAAGATGGGAAAATGAGGCCTTTGTCCCCTATAGGACTTAATCTTTGTATTGGCAAGATGTCATCTGCAGGTTTTGTCATTATTATATTTATTGCTGATATTTTAATTTTTCATTATTACTGTGATTACTATCGTTAGTTTTTTTTACATTCAATTTTCGTATTTAGCCCTCTGGACCTGACTACTTTAACCACCTAAGGTCTCTAGTTGAAATTTAAGTTATATAATCTGTGCACTAACTGTTATAACTCTCAATGCATTTTTTTTTCTCACCAATATTATTACTGTTATTACCAGTATTATGATTACTATCATTTATGCTACCTCAGCTATTTTGTGGATAAGTGCCGATTATTCATTTTTTTTAATCATGTTGTCCCATGTATCTAGATTGTGTATGTTACTGTCTGTATTTTGTATATTCCATGTATATGGCCCTGGGCTGAAATAAAGGATATTATTATTATTTTTTTTTTTTTTTTTTTTTTTTTTTTTTTGCTCTATCACAGTCCTCCAATTCGACTGGGTGGTATTTATAGTGTGGGGTTCCGGTTTGCATCCTGCCTCCTTAGGAGTCCATCACTTTTCTTACTATGTGTGCCGTTTCTAGATCACACTCTACTGCATGAGTCCTGGAGCTACTTCAGCCTCTAGTTTTTTTTGGATTCCTTTTCAGGGATCTTGGGATCGTCCTAGTGCTCCTATGATTATGGGTACGATTTCCACTGGCATATCCCATATCCTTCTTATTTCTATTTTCAGATCTTGATACTTATCCATTTTTTCCCTCTCTTTCTCTTCAACTCTGGTGTCCCATGGTATTGCGACATCAATGACTGATACTTTCTTCTTGACTTTGTCAATCAACGTCACGTATGGTCTGTTTTGCACGTATCACCCTATCCGTCCTAGATACCATAGTCCCAGAGGATCTATGCCTGATCGTTTTCTATCACTCCCTCAGGTTGGTGCTCGTACCACTTATTACTGCAAGGTAGCTGATGTTTCTTGCACAGGCTCCAGTGGAGGGCTTTTGCCACTGAATCATGCCTCTTTTTGTACTGGTTCTGTGCAAGTGCCGGGCATTCGCTTGCTATGTGGTTTATGGTTTCATTTTTCGTATTGCACTTCCTACATATGGGAGAGATGTTATTTCCGTCTATCGTTCTTTGAACATATCTGGTTCTTAGGGCCTGATCTTGTGCCTCTGTTATCATTCCTTCAGTTTCCTTCTTTAGCTCTCCCCTCTGTAGCCATTGCCATGTGTCATCGCTGGCTAGTTCTTTAGTCTGTCTCATGTATGTCCATGCATTGGTTTGTTGTGCCATTCCCTCCTTGTTATCTGTCTGTCATTCTCCTGTCTCTGTATATTTCGGGTCTTCGTCTACTTTTATTAGTCCTTCTTCCCATGCACTGTTTAGCCACTCGTCTTCACTGGTTTTCAGATATTGCCCCCAGTGCTCGTTCTCGATGTTGACTCAGTCCTCTATACTTAGTAGTCCTCTCCCTCCTTCCTTTCGTGTTATGGTATAGTCTGTCCGTATTTGCTCTTGGGTGTAGTGCTTTGTGTATTGTCATATGTTTCCTGGTTTTCTGATCTATGCTGCGGAGTTCTGCCTTCGTCCATTCCACTATTCCTGCGCTGTATCTGATTACTGGCACTGCCCATGTGTTTATGGCTATTATCATATTTCCGGCGTTGAGTTTTGACTTGAGTATCGCCTTGAGTCTCTGCATATATTCTTTCCTGATCGTGTCCTTCATCTCTTGGTGTTTTATATCCCCTCCTTCCATTATTCCCAGGTATTTGTATCCTGTCTCATCTATGTTTGATGTTGCTCCCATCTGGTAGCTTTATCCCTTTTTGTATGTTACTAAGGTGCATTTTTCTATTCCAAACTCCATCCTGATGTCCCCAGATACAATCCTTACAGTCTGGATTAGGGTATCTATTTCCTTGATGCTCTTACCATACAACTTGATGTCGTCCATGAACATCAGATGGTTGATTCTGTTGCCTCTTTTCTTGAGTTGGTACCCGGCATCCATCTTCTGTAGTACTTTTGTCATGGGAAATCATGGCTACTACGAAGAGTAGTGGGGACAGTGAGTCGCCCTGGAAGATCCCTCTCCTGATATTAACCTCTGCTAGTCTTATTCCAGAGCTTGTAAGTATTGTATTCCAGTTGCGCATTGTATTTTTGAGGAAGCTGATGGTGTTTTCCTCTGCCCCATATATTTTCAGGCATTCTATTAGCCATGTGCGTGGTATCATGTCGAAGGCTTTCTTATAGTCTATCCATGCCATGCTTAGGTTGGTTTTCCTTCTCCTACTATTCATTACCATTTTGTCCTAATCAGGATCTGGTCTTTTGTGCCCCTACACTTCTTTATGCAGCCTTTCTGTTGGTGGGGGATGGTGTTTGTCTCCTCTAGGTAGTTGTATAGCCTTTCACTGATGATACCTGTTAGTAACTTCCACATTATTGGTAGGCAGATGATAGGCCTGTAGTTACTGGCTATATTTCCCTTACTCTTGTCTTTTTGTACTAAGGATGTTCTTCCTGTGGTCATCCATTTGGGTGCATGGTGATTTGAGATACAATGCTGGAGTTGTTCTGCTATTCGTGGGTGTAGGGCCTTGAAGTGTTTAAGCCAGTATTATCCATGGACTTCATCGGGACCTGGGGCTTTCCAGTTGGGCATTTTCTTTAGTTGGTGTCTGACTGTGTCTGTCGTGATCTCTGTGAATCTTTGTTTTATTCTCCCTGTTTCTTCTTCCTTGACTTCCTGGAGCCATGTTGCATGTTTGTTGTGTGATACCGGATTGCTCCATATGTTTTACCAGAGTCTCTTACTTGATTCGGCTTCAGGAATTTCTGGGTGGTTGTCTTCCCCTCTTAGTTGGCTGTATAGTCTTTTCTGGTTGGTTCCGAAAAGTTTGTTCTGTTGGTATCCCTTATTCCTGTCCATGTACCGTTGGATCTTATGTGCTTTGGCCTTAAGCCTCTGTTTTACGTCTTCTATTGTGTTGTTTAGTCCCCTCTCTTGTACTTTGTATTTCTCGTTGAGTTCCTCCCTTGTTTTCTTGCTTCTTAGCCTTTTTTCTGCCATCTCTTTCAGTTTACTCAAGTCAGATCTCATCACCATGATTTGCTTCGCATATGCCAAGTTATTTGTTTCTGTGATACTGGTGGTGTGTATTATGCCCATTATTTCATTGACCTCACTTGTTTTCTCCCTTAATATCTTGGTGTTGTAGGCTTTCATGGAGGGGATCTTTGTTCTCTCTGTATCTGGCTCCATCCATTGTCTAATCTTTTCTACCCATTCCGTCCTCTCTGTTACTTCGTCGGTGTTTCTTCGTGTGTCGTTGTTTGATACCTCATCGTCCCTGTCGTCTTCTGTGGCATCGTCTCTCAGTTCGTCTTCGTGTAATTCGTTGTCGTGTGACATTTCCCTTTCCAGTTCTTCTCTTTCTGTTGGGGAGAGCCAGTTCTTTTTCTTTATGTTCCTTATTTGGTCTGCCAGCCTCTGCTCTGTTTGGGGGGTGTTATTCCTCTCATTCCAGATGTTGACCAGTCTTCTATATCCTCTCTCTGTCGGGTTGCTTCTGATGTATCATCTCCATATTTCCTTATTTCCTTATTTTCTTCTCTTGTCCATTTCTTTCTTTTTGCTTCTGTAGCTCCAATCTCAGGCTGTTGGTGACTGTCGTTGTGGTGATCAGTTGCTGGATGACGACCTCCAAGTACCTGACCGTCTCCCCCTTCAATTGGGTTGAATACCTGGTTGCCGGACGAAGCTCCCCTGTTGCCAGAGGTTCCATTTACGTCGTTTATTCCTTCATTTCTTTCCATCATTAGCTGGACCCTACCCATCAGGGATAGGTACTCATTTACAGCTGAGTAGACTGAGGAAATTATGGTAAAGATCCTTTCCCAAGGAATCAACGCCGAGGAGAGCGGTCACCCATCCAACGACTGACCAGCCCTAATGTTGCTTAACTTGACTTAAGTCCATTGACGACCTAACCCACTCCTCCACGGGGCCACATTATTATTATTATTATTTTTTTTTTTTTTTATCACAGTCCTCCAATTCGACTGGGTGGTATTTATAGTGTGGGGTTCCGGGTTGCATCCTGCCTCCTTAGGAGTATTATTATTATTATTATTATTATTATTAATTATTATTATTATTATTATTCAACTTGTGTTTCGCCATTAGTTACGTCACATGAAGTACTTTTTTTCTTTCCTAGTGTGTGTGTGTGTGTTTTCTTTTATTCATTTATTTTTTTAAGAGGCTTGGCACTCCCTCCACAATATTTTTAGATTTAAATTCAATCCTCCCGGTGTCTTTTGGTTTATATTTAGTTTTGACGCTGTTGTATGTTAAACTCAAATGAAAAACTCTCCCGAGTCCTGTTATGATAGTAGTGCGGGATTATCAATGCCGTTACGGCCCAAGTATTTATTTCTGCTGCTATCTCCTATGACCCAGAAAATATCCACACAGGGCGAGGGCTTGTAAGTATGAAAGTAAAAACCCAATAATTAGTCTTCCCAGCCAAGGCTCCTCCACTGTCAGAGATTTTGTAGACCTGGGTTGTTGACCTCGGTTTTAGACCAGTCGACGACCTCGGATTGGTTTGATTTTGATCCCAGAATATATTTAAGTTACAAGTTCATATATGAAAGTAATGGTCAGCGCTTAGACACCAGTATTGAATCTTACACACACACACACACACATACACACACACACACACACACACACACACACACACACATATATATATATATATATATATATATATATATATATATATTATATATTGTTATTTTCTCAACCCTCGTGAAAATCCCTGGTCCTTGAGGATAAGAAGAATGATGTAAAAATAAAGAATATATTAATAATCATTCTATCCTACTATCATCATCATCTGTTGGTTGGGCAATTCAGGAGATCGACAAAATGCCTTACCAAGTCCATCAGCCATCTTCCTTTAGTACGGCAGAAGCCAACAGAAATCAATGGAGAGAGAGAGAGAGAGAGAGAGAGAGAGAGAGAGAGAGAGAGAGAGAGAGAGAGAGCGAAACACGGTTTTGCAGCTTGTTTGCTTTTACCGTTTTGACTTGATGTACACTTTCAGATTAGGCTTGCATGAAAATTCCTGCAAAATGCTTTCATGCACATTCTAAAAAAATTATGTATTTGGAGTAAACTATTGAATAATTCGATAAAAAGTAGTATAAAATATCGGGCAATTATTTACCAACTGACACTGTTTTCAGGCTATTTAAGAATATAGGTAAAATTAACGAAAGCATAATCAGCAATGAATCCAAAAATAAAGTGATACTACACTATACCTACTATGTATGTTTCACCGAAGCTATACTTACCTAATTAGTATAGCTAGTACTGATTATTTTCTGAAACTGTTTTTCAAGGCAAATGTAAAATCGAGTAACTTAAATGCTAAAGCTTTGTTAACATATCATTATAAGTATAAATGTTCAAGACAATTTTATCGCTAAGTGAAATGCGTGAAATAACGCCCATGTGTTGTAAGGTAGTCAGAAGATTTAGAATAGTCTATCTTCAAGAGCCCTTGCTATGATCTAATCATTTTCTTTTATAAATATTTAGGCGTTAACTATATTAGTGTGTTTCTTTCTTCTTACGAGGCTACATCTTTTTTAAGTTACCAAAACACTTTTGTTTTGTTACATAAGATGGTCAGTCAAACAAAGACGGAATTATGACCATTCAGTGTAATTATTTACGTAATTTATTTTTGAAAAATGATTAGAAGTTGCGTAATATCCAGTTGCTAGACTTTGTTTGAATTACAGTGGATATTTAAACTATAACTGGTTAAGTAGTTGACTTACTGGCAAGCTCTTCACCATTCTGTTTAAAGTCGAAGATTTGCGCTTTCGAGTTTATTAGATTTAACCTTTAAAGTGTTGGAAAACTTAAAAAATTTTAATGGACAATATTTTGGTCAACACTAAAACGCGCCAAGAAAGCAATACTTGATAACTGGTTAGTTAGCACTTGTGGAGTTCTTACAGAAGGAAAACATCTGCCATTGTTTGTGTAAAACTGAGTTTTGTGTAGATGGTTGTGTCGGAGACTTTCAGAATTGTTTTAGTATCTGATACATTTGTTTGATATGAAATATTTATCTGTTCATATTGCATTATTTTTTAATCCTTATTTGTACATCAAATGTTATACGTCTAGCAAATATGCATGTGCAATAGGACCAGACAGGCACTTTCGAATTACTGTAATTTCAGAATGTAGTTGCCACAACATTTCCTTCTCAAATTTTTATTAAATGCAATTAGTTATTCTTATGTTCATTCTATTTTTTAAAGAACAGCGGTAAGATGTTTATACAGATATATTAATAAAATGAACAAAAAGTCAGTTGCAGTTTAAGAACAAAGAGATGGCGCCACTGACGTTTCAGGGACTCTCAAAGCACGAGCGTTCAACTGTTCTCTCCCTTGTTTTGTCGAGACTGTGAATCTCTCAGTAGTCATGTAGTCTTTGACCAACAGACCTTAGTTTTGTGAGGATCTTCTGGTGTTTACTTCTTTGTACATGTGAGTTTACTCCAGCTTGAGGAGTTAAGTTTTCTTGGGGAAAGGTAATACCATATTTTTTCGGCAATACAATATTTTTTCAAGGTGACTGAGAAAAAGGCGTAGTAAATCTGGGTTATTTTGTGTTCAAGATTAGCAAATTTTTGAACAGAAGGTAGCTATTTGTAATTTATTGGCGTTTTCTATGGGGACCCCTTCAAAGAGTTTTTTTTTTTTTTTTTTTACTGGTTCATTGTTCTTCGGTTAGGTACAAAATTTGATGAAAATTGCAATGGTGTTTATTATAATAAAGTATCTGCACCAACTTTGGGTAAATTAAGATTTTCATACAGTGGTGGTATTAACACCTTTGTTCGACTGCTTTTTAAAACTATTAGGACGACAAACACTAAGGGTTGAATAGGAAAGCAGTGACATACAAGGATTGGCTCCTTTTTTTTCTTCTTTCTTTTTCTTTTTTAGGCGGCGATCTTCGTACTTTTGGGCGACAGTGATACAGCATAATGCATGCATTGTGATCCGTAGTTTTCCCTAGTATGATATAAAAAACCTTTTAGATTTTAAACCAAATGAATGCGTATCTTTTAGTAAATGGTGCCACGGTACTTAATATATTTAATGCCAATGCAACAAAGTTGTCAGATTATTCCACTGGTCGATTCTGATGCTGTTTTGACGACTGAGAGGCCCTCGAAACTGCCATATGAATTAATGTAACAATTACAAATATGAACACCTGATGAAAATATCATTTCGTATCTAGGTTTTCGCTTTAGCGTTGTATAAACCGTAATGCTAAGAACTGTAAGTTCAGGGCACAAACACTTTGGACCCCATTAGGATGAGCTGTATTGTGAGACAATATAAATCCGTTGCAAATAGTATTTGAAAATCTGGTGTAATATTCATTTCATGTAGGGCGAAGAAATTTCGTTTTCAATGGTGGATTGTTCAAGTATCCACTTAAGAAATTAACTTACTGTAATCAGTGGTACTTTAGACTCTGCAAAGGAGATATTTATAAATTTTGCCAATATAAAGAAAAATTATATTAAATCTGAATTTCATGTAGATTCTTAAAAAAGGATTTTATTTTTAAAAATCAGTAGTAATATTTATTGTCAAACTTCTCGATTGAGGAGACGAATATGCTCGTTGCCCATCTAAAAGCATTTTCTTTGTATCATTTTCTTTCGCAATGTGCGAGCGTAAACTACGTTTGACTGTTTTCCTTTCTGCCACGAAACGTTATCTTTGACTTAGAACCGAAATCCTTTGTTTTGAATTTACTTATGAGGTAATTAAAAGTATGAATCGAATTGTGATATCTTGAATAATGCTTATAGTTCCCAGAGTAAAATAAAAATTGCGACTGAATGGAAACCATTTTTTGATAGATCTTCCTCTAGACAATTTATACTAGGGCAAGAAAGAAAAACGTAACAAAAATAGTCCCGTCTAATTCGGCTTTGGATCAGCCTTGTATTTACTTCAAGGTCGTTTGCCCAAATGTCTACTGTAATTATGAAATTTAAAAAAAGCAGCAGCTGTTCCTTTGGCAATTTTTCTTTACGATTACGAATCCCAGTTTCTCTCTCTCTCTCTCTCTCTGTCGTAGACCGATTTAGTAAATGTTACTTCATTTATGTTCGAATTCCTCTCTCTCTCTCGTAGACCGATTTAGTAAATGTTACTTCGTTTCTGTTCGAATTCCTCTCTCTTTCTCTCTCTCGTAGACCGATTTAGTAAATGTCACTTAGTTTCTGTTCGAATTCCAGTCTCTCTCTCTCTCTCGTAAACCGTTTTAGTAACTCTTACTTCATTTCTGTCCGAATTCCAGTCTCTCTCTCGTAAACCGTTTTAGTAACTCTTACTTCATTTCTGTTCGAATTCCAGTCTCTCTCTTTCTCTCTCTCGTTTTAGTTATTGTCACTTAAATCTATTCGAATTTCATGCTCCTCTCCTCTTTCTAAAAATGCCAGCGATGCTACCAATTGAGCCTTCTGCCGTTTTGGATTTGGTACCTTGTTTTCGGATGTATGGCTCTTCTTTTGCTAGAAGTGTATGGAATCGGTGGCTATGATGGAATGTTCTTACGCTCACACTCATATAGTTTCTATAATCGTGTCCATAGCCATATTGTACATAGTTACGTACTATTGTTGGATAGCTCCGTTAAACATTTCTCCTATTTAGCCATCTTTGCACCAGATTCTTGTCTTCTTCTTTATGCATACGCAAATTATTATGCTGCTCAACTGTTCCCGTTTCTGAGCAGTACTGGCCACCAAGTTTTTCGTACGACTCTCGACAAGGTACTGGCATCGTCGGGCACGCCGCGCGCCGGCCCATTCGTCAAATATGCCAAGTTGACACTCGAGGGAAGCCTTGCAGAATTTTCCCACCTACCGCACTCCACGACTGGCGGCCCGATCGTCTGGGCAGGCCTCATCACATGCCAGACTTGCCTACATATTGCAGGTAATTCTTGATGACTGACAAAATACAGCAAGTGCTCTTATGCAATCACAGGAACATGCTTAAAAGAAGCGATTGGGTGACACATCTAGTGTAATATCTATAGGCCTGCTTACCACTAACTAAACTTTTTCATAACGATCAAAATCGTTCATATTTTTTTTCATGTTCGTTATGATTAGTAAAGCAATGAAAAGGGACTTTTGACTTTTGGTCTACAAACTGGAAGTAGCGCTGTATACAGAAATTTAGTTGTCTTGTTTTATAAAGTTGTTTTTTTTTTTCTGGTACATGCTTCTAAGTTTTTCATTAACAACAGAGTAGAAACTTGGGGTAAGATAAGCCATAGTTTCCAAAAGTTTAGAAGGAAGCAAATAACTATCTCATTTGATACCAATAAGAGCAAAACCCAAATCCTTATAGAAAATCTTTAATATATGAACGGAGTTGATTATACCTAATCCTCCTCTGGCCTCATGTAGATATGATGTATTCTTGCTTATTGGGTTGTAACATTCCCTCCACTTATATTGAAAAATATTTGCATTTATTTTTGAGTATTTTTGATTGTGGTAGGTATTTGCTGTGCATGAAAGTTATGAAAGTACTACCATTGTATTTATGATTATTGCTGTTTGAGAGAGGTTGTTTCTTTATGGTTAATAGATTCACTATTGTCCTTGTATGTGTAGTCATTCAAAAAGCTTATACCCAATATTTTCAGTTCGTCCACCGAATATAACCACGAAAGTTTCCAAGAGTTCGAAGTACTCCATTCACCAATACCGATCATTTTTGTTTTCTGTTTTAGTTTCGAAGCAGTCGCTTCCTCAAAGGATTGAATTTCCTTATAGCTTCTATTGTTATAATAATACTCGTGTCGTCGGCAAACCCTTGCAATTTTCATTCCTTATTGTTTGGTGGTGTTAACCCTTAATATTAACAGTTGATATTATCGCCCTATAGAAGGGTTCCTGAAATAGAAAGTCATGAGTTTTTCGCGTCGTTCTAACTTTGACTAAGAGGTACCTTGGAGTAGAACACACGGTTGATTTATTTGTCCATGCAACGTCAACCACTAGATATTAGGACTTTCCCCTTCATTAAAAAAATTATTAATGCCAGTTACTTTGGTGTAGGAGAGAAATTGACCATTTTTTTTTTAAACTCATTCCATCCTCCCTTGGTTGTTTTACTTCCATTTTAAGCAAATAGATGTTAATGAATGTTGAGAAAACAGCGAGGGTGTATACACAGTATCTTTATTTTAAGAGAATAATCATCGTACGCTTGAAATTATAAATCCACAGGTTTAATGAGTAAACGATTTAACTAAATTTGGATATACCTATCAATGATACATAATTTTTAAAAGTTTCAGTATCCTAGTAATGTTTTAAAGTACTTTACTCATTACAGTTATGGACTACAGTATATCAATAAGGTGGGCAGAGATGAAAGGAGTCAAGAATACATCTACTAGTGAAAGTATTGTTAGAATGGTTTCGTGCATCATGGATATGTCTCTCTCAACTTTAGTGATGAATGGAAGTGCTAAGTTAGATGTTCTCAAATTTCAACATTTGGCGCATTTTTTTGTGCGAAAATTGTGTATAGTAATAGAATGCAGCAAATAAAAAGCAGTGTGAGTTTTGTGTTTAATTGTTGTTGAATATGACTCGGTTTCTCATGGCGTCTGTTCTTATTGTGCAAAACTTATTTTTCCTAAGGGAAATGAAGTTTGCTTCCTGTGATTTTTTCCCGTGACTTGTCACTTTTACCTGCGACATTTTTACTTGGGATCGATTAAACTATCATCATGTGGACAATTTCTTTTTATAAATTTTCTTTTTACATTTTTGATGTCTTGTGTAGTTAAAGCAAGATGTAGGTGCATTTTTCTCTGCATAGTTCTCCATTTTGGAGTTAAGCTGTCTAACAATATTCAACTTTTTGAATATTGAATATTTGGGATCGATTAAACTATCATCATGTGGACACAATTTGTTTTTATAAATTTTCTTTTTACATTTTTGATGTCTTGTGTAGTTAAAGCAAGATGTAGGTGCATTTTTCTCTGCATAGTTCTCCATTTTGGAGTTAAGCTGTCTAACAATATTCAACTTTTTGAAAGTCATTGATATTACACTTCCAAGTGTATGTTCTAAATTTTCGTGGATACTTTTGTTATTGAATAAAACAGGTGATCTAATTTTGCTTAGTTCTTTTGAAATGTAATCAATTCTGAAGGTTCATATTTCACTGCATTGAAACATTTCAACAGATTAGTCAATAAATGTCACAATTTTTACATCACTGCAAAGTTGTTCTCTGCAATTAAGGAATAATCACTGGTAGAACATGAAATAGGTCACATGCAGGTACATTGGCAAGGTGACAGTATCATGCAACTAGACAACTTTAAAACACGCCACATGGGACCAAGGGAACATAGGAACCGGGAAACAGGCTCGCTCCCGTCATTCCGTGATTAGCGCTTCAGTGGCGTGATCAGTATGGTCTTGACCTGCCACCTTGGTGGCCGCGAGTTCGATCCTCGGACATTCCATTGAGGGGTCAGAGATGTGTATTTCTGGCGATAGAAGTTCACTCTCGACGTGGTTCGGAAGTCACGTACAGCCGTTGGTCCCGTTGCTGAATAACCACTGGTTCCATGCAACGTAAAAACACCATACAAACAAACAAACAATGATTATCATCCTTGTGTGTTCCATAAATTAACAACTCTTGTAATATTGCTGACTGTTTCCTAAATACTTGTTTAAATGAGCCCTCCATAATCTGTCGGTTAAGACATTAGGAACGGACTTAATCTCCATAAAACGTCAATGGTCATGGTTACTTTCGGTAATTTTATGCAAGGTGTTCGACACAAAATATCATTAGAGTGAAATTGTTAATAAAAAAAACTGCAGAAGTTGACTTTGAACTCAGATGTTTATAGAAATTCCCAATTACTGTGCAGTTTCACGGTAAGAATTTGGTGCTGCTCGTAAACGCCACCATACAGTACTACTTATTTCATAATAGAAGTTTGGAGTCTCTGCATGGATACTTATAAATCAACCTCCATTAGTAAGGGATTTTCAGTTCCTTTTTTGCTTCATATAATGTTTAGCAGATAAATAGTAAATAAAACAGATTCGAAAGCTTTCCATTAAGTACATAGTTGGTAGCAGTATGCTGGAAAGAGACCTATGCAGATTTCTTCAGTAGCATCAGAATTTAGCTGGCATTCTGCCATCTAGATTAGATTTCCTTGAAATGCAGTATTTAACTGTGGGTGCCTAATGCCACGAGCTATTTTTGTACTGGATCTGGTATTCTAAAGTAGTAGGAGTCATTTGACTGGTTTGTTGATCAAGAAATTAATCTGTTAATAATTAATTAACTTTCCTATACGGGGAGTCGAAGATTTCCTTAAGTTCCAAATGTATATAAGTAAAGCTTAACCATGAAATTGTCATTTTATCCGGTGGTGGGTATCGTGTAAGGAAAATTTGCAAAATTTAATTTGCAATAAAATTTGTTTTCGGTTACAGGTTCCTCAGAGATGACTGAAATAAAGCCTAATCCGGTTAATATTTCTAATGACGAGGAATTATTGGTAAGTCTGTGAGCTATCTGACCAAGGTGGAACCTTCGATAAGTAATTATTCTATGATGGACGAGGATGCATTAAGTCGTCATCTTGAAGGTATTGTATATATCCACTAAAAACCTTTCGTTTTTAAAAATATTTTAAAGGTTGTAACTTTTTGAGAAAAAAGTCTTTTGCGTTTTTTAGGGCTATATTAGTCATAGGTTCTGTCATTGCAAGGGCTTTTATTCCTAGAGTAAACGCCAATTGAGTTGTTGCTCTGCTAATGTAGAGTACATTTTAAACTGTAGTGCAGAATTGAACTGAAAAATATACATAGGCTGTATAGAAAGTAGAAGTTAAAATTAAATAATACATAGGCTATATAGAAAGTAGAAGTTAAAATTCAATAATGTCGAATGTACTTGCAATCACTTTTAGGAATTTGCGGCAATTGTATTTAATTTTCCCTACTACGAACATTCTTTCTCCTTTAAGGTGCGTCCACACGGTCTAAATGTCCGACGGACAAACATTGTTACCATATCATAAGCGAAGCAGGAAGACGTCATAAGCATTGAAGCGATGGAAGTAGATCCGGCAACAAACAGTGGTACCAGATGAGGTTGTATACCAGTGCTTGTACTCTGCTCACAAGGCAAAGACCCGCAGACCATTGTTAATTGGGAACAATGGTTGTCCGCACCACACGGTCGAACAATGTCCGATGGACAACCATTGTTCCCAATTAACAATGGTCTGCCGGTCTTTGCCTTGTGAGCAGAGTAAAAACAGTGGTATACAACCTCATCTGGTACCAATTTTGTTGCCAGATCTACTAACATAGTTCCAACGCTTACGACGTCATCCTGCTTCACCAATGATAAGGGAACATTGTTTGCCCGCGGACATTGTTCGACTGTATGGACGCACCTTTACGTAAAATGCTATTGCTCGTTTGTTAAAATGCGCGATCCTCAGTTAAAAGGCAAAGCAGCATTTCATGGGTAGATATTTTGAAGGGTTGCATTGTTGTTCACTAGACAGCTCCATTTCACTTGATGTTCATCTTCCTTTATTCATAGGGATGATGATTTTACCGACAACCTGAGGCAATTGTTATTTTCAGTTTCAGTATATGGTACTATTACTGATAAATTAATTTTCGGTGAAAAAACAAAGTAGTACTGGTGACTCTTGGGCCAGACAGCGAAATCTATACATTTTTCTATTTCTAAGTTTGGCACTAGAGTATTTCAGTTACGTTTTGGGACAAAGTCTATAACTTATTTTTCCCTATTGTTTAGTTGTCAGTTATGCTTGGTTTTACTAACGAAAGGAGAATGGTTTTAGCTACCTGTGAAAACTTAATTTTCTAAGGCTTGCATGTGGGATGGATACTTTCGAAAATATCCTTGTTTTAATTGATGGTTTGGAGTGTAACTGACCAATAATAGTTTGTAGGGGATGCCTATAAAATTTTAAAACTACAGTGGGGCATCGCTTATTCACGGATCCAGTTAATCACGGGTTTTTTCTTGGACCGCTTCTCATGTTACATCACTGGTATGAATCGCTGCATCACGGGTTTGTTGTGTTGCGTATGCGATGTTTTTCGGTAGGCTAACCCTCGGCCGTGGTCCGATAACTACCAACATTCATTTAAAGACTCATATAATGATATTAACTGACAATAAAGGTAATAAAACCATTCTCACCTAATATATTATTGCCTTATCTTCGAAATAAATAGCCTATTCAAGGTTTATGTACGACCTTCATTGGTAGGCTAAGTATAGTTGCAGTGCGATAACCACCAACGTACACAAACAGATCACATATGAATTTAAACTGACCAATAAAGGTAATAAAACCATTCCGGTTTGTTTACACTTTACCGGCCAGTTGCTCCCTACTTTGTTTGTTGTTGTTTTGGTATCGCGACACCCAAATCCATCCGCCACGGTAAGTAGCCTTACTGTAACCCCTGTGGTTAGCGCGCGCAGCGCAACATTACCTCTTGCCAGAACATGCCGTGCCTGCCAAGAATCTTTAAATATGCGGATAAGGCGCGAAGCGCCGTTCCGCCACGGCCTTACTGACAGCACACACAAATCGATCGTCGCGGATATGTAGTAGCTCCCTACTTTGTTTGTTGTTGTTTTGGTATCGCCGCCATATTGGTTTTGGTGTTCTTCCGCCGATTTCGGTCGGCGGTCGAGTGGGCCCGCTAATCTGTAAGTGCTCCAACCATTCTTACCATATATATTATAGTCATATCTTCATAATAAATAGCCTATTCAAAGAATAATTCCACATCATTGCACTCAACTTATGTCTGGAGTGGCCAGCCACAAAATGTAAGATATACCTTTACGTACGAAAATGGGTTTATGTATACGGTTGCGTTCAAAGCGAACATTTTTTGTTTGATAAACTTTTTAGAATTTAATCAGTAGTGGTAGTTGTAATTACAGTAGTAATAACATTAAGGCTAAATTAATTCGAACTTCATTATTATTTTGGCAGTATTCGTATATAATTTCTCTGAACAATGAAGTCATACAAACGCTATTTGTCATAGATTATCGTAAGTATTGCTGTTTGTTATTGGCGACGAAGCGTAAACGAAATACATCAAAGCATTTTTTACCTTATATTATTCGTGGATATCTTCATAATAAAAAGACTATCGTGGAGTCTTCATACATTAAAGAATTCATATCAGTGAAAATCAATTTTATCTATGCGAGGCCAGCCAGCTGACAAAATGTACGTACGTATATGAAAATCAAATTATGGTAGCGTTCACAGCAAGATTATCTTTCGAATATTTATAGTACTATTCATGCTACGTAGTAATAATGCTTTGGAATATAAGCGTAACATTAATTTTCAATACAAAATATCATCGTTATTTTGGTTGGTAGTGAATAATAGTTTAGAATTATCATACATACACTGCATTGTTATGGGTTTGTGGCAGTGATAAAAACAAACCAAAATAACGTTCTCCTTTAAGTCGTCATATTTTCATAATAAAAGGCTATTCGTGGAGTAATTCCATATCAGTGAAATCAATTTTATCTCTGCAAGGCCAGCCAGCTGACAAAATGTACGTACGTATATGAAAATCAAATTATGGTAGCGTTCACAGCAAGATTATCTTTCGAAATATTTATAGTACTATTCATGCTACGTAGTAATAATGTTTGGAATATATGTAACATTAATTTTCAATACAAAATATCATCGTTATTTTGGTAGTGAATAATAGTTTAGAATTATCATACATACACTGCATTGTTATGGGTTTGTGGCAGTGATAAAACAACCAAAATAACGTTCTCCTTTAAGTCGTCATATCTTCATAATAAAAAGGCTATTCGTGGAGTAATTCCATATCAGTGAAATCAATTTTATCTATGCGAGGCCAGCCAGCTGACAAAATGTACGTACGTATATGAAAATCAAATTATGGTAGCGTTCACAGCAAGATTATCTTTCGAAATATTTATAGTACTATTCATGCTACGTAGTAATAATGTTTGGAATATATGTAACATTAATTTTCAATACAAAATATCATCGTTATTTTGGTAGTGAATAATAGTTTAGAATTATCATACATACACTGCATTGTTATGGGTTTGTGGCAGTGATAAAACAACCAAAATAACGTTCTCCTTTAAGTCAACGCATAGAATCGACTTTGCGACTTCGTTCACTTTGATATTTTTAACGATACAATAACTATCATTTGTACTACTAAAACCATCTTCACATAAGTAATTTTCGTAAGATATGTTGTGCGAAAGCTAGCTTATACATAATAGGCTTTTATAATTTAAGTCATCTTAGATATACATATGTACCCAAACTCATTGTGGGGAAATTTACTAGTTTCCTCGGATGTTGAAATACTTTAGCATCATTCAAACACTTTAATAATATAATGCATAAATACTAGGCTATACATATTTACATCGTGTACAAATACTACATACAGTTATATACACATACTTTTATATACAAAGTTAACAGTTATATACACATACTTTTATATACAAAGTTAATCATATGAGTAGTGATCAGACGACAGCTGTGCACTGGACTACGTACGTACTACTTGGAAGATAAAACAAACAAAAAAAAAATTTTTGTTGTGTTAGTCGCCGGGATAGATTAACATTTTTCCAGAGATTAAAGAGCTGAATTTTGTTTTGAAGGTATGTCAACCGCGTTAGTAAATAGGTATCATCTTCTTTTTGCGGAAGAATCTTCAAGCCATTTTGCATTCAAAGTAATGAGAAGGAATCATTATATTCCTCATGAAATCAGTAAAATACTTACACTAATAAAAACTAAAACTACGTACTGTATGCAAAACACATGCATCATCGTTAGCTTCGTGTGTGTAAACGTTCATTCTAAGAAATTACAGAGTAGTATAACTAACACCTGATTGGTTGGTTGGTAGCCATGGAGACCTGTTATCCAATGACTGCCCTCTGCTTCTGTTCTATTTATAGACATATCCATGGATGACACTAGGTTTGAACATTACCATGTTCGTGATTTTCTGACTGCTGACGGCAAAAATTACTCAATAATTTTCTTTATATAATTATTCCTTCGTGAAAACAATAATATAATATGATCATTTTAAGTTTAACGTATAGTGGTATGAAAAACACCAGTGTGTCGTAGCGATGCGTCATCAATATAGTGGTATGAAAATACCACATGGTGTTGTAGCGATACGTAGTAATCACAATGTACAAATCCTTTTCCCGGACCATCCTCAGAATTTTACGACTCTTCAACTTCAAGATCGATATGGTGAAATATTATATAGTCATATTATTGTTAAAATTCACAAGTTGAACTGCAAAACATTATTATATTTTGATTGTTATGTACATATATTTTTTTGTGTATACGGAATGTTTTGTTTTGAAAATAATACCTATTAGTGAACATATGGTATTAATTGTCCCACTATTTTATTATAGGTGATCTTAATTTATCTCACATTCATTTAACAGTATATTATAATTTATTTAAATAAACTGGTAATTAATAAATAACAATAATGAAAAACATAAAGGGAAAAAATGTTTTTGCTGCAGTAGTGGTGTTTGTTTGATTATGCATCTGACCTCACATTTCCGAAATCTGAAAAAATTCCAAAAACCGAAACTTCGGAATGTGTGTGTACTGCACATTTTTTTAAACATGCACACAATGTCTACACATTTACTGATACCCGTTGGTGAAAGACTCAAATTACATTACGTACGTATTTATTCATGAGAGAGAGAGAGAGAGAGAGGAGAGAGAGAGAGAGAGAGAGAGAGAGAGAGAGAGATGCAGAGAGAAGTAGGACTCCAAGGCGTGTTATTTTTACAATTATTATTATCATCTTGGGATTTTTTTTAATCTTGAGATTTTCTATTCAAATTTCGAGATTAATAAGAAAATTACTGTAACTTGACTAGCATCAGCACACATCTGAATGACTCGGCCATTAGCAGGCTAAACCACCAACCTTATGAACTTGCATGATACATGAGATACATGACAAAACCACTGTCTATTGGTGAAAATTGGGGTCACAAGATATGGGAGAATTGCACGTTATTCGAGTATATACAGTATGTGGTTTTTTAAGCTTTTATGGAACAAAATCTAGCAAGAAATTGCCATTCCCAGTTGGCAACACTGGCCTACTCACGTTTGTCCAAGTTTAGTTTGTTGTTGTTATGAAATGTGGTGTGCGGCGCGTTCTTTAAATTGTACCCATAATCCCCATATAAACGAGTTAATTATGTGGCATCCAAAAGCCCTGATTCTTTTACTCTTATGGGAAAGACGCCTAAAGGTCAGATGAAGGTTTTTACGTGGAATATATTAACATGTTGTGACGAAGGGAAGAGATGTTTCGCTGCATACTGCTGGTAGCATTTTCGTTATTATATTACTGGATTGCACTGCAAAATCGTCGCCATCTTTTATCAACATAGATTGTTGGTGAGTACCCATATGATTTACATAATTTTGATAGTTCTCTTACCACTCATCCTCTCTTTCCTTGTAAAAAAAAAAAAAAAAAGAGGCCCACCATGCGTATGTAGGCTTCTAGCTGTAATCCCTAGGCTAGTAGGCTACATATGTACAGTAGTATACATATTACTACATTTATTTTTTAAGGCTTATTTTGTACAATAACTTTAAAACTGTCTTGAATTTAGTTTTAGGTGATAGTTGAAAACATATTTGGTGTTTGAACTAAAGTAGGCAGTTATAAACATTGGAACAGTGGTCTTGGGTGGGTTAACTATTAAAGTAGGCAGTTTTAAGCAATTTTTGAGGGGGGTATCAGGATAACACGGGTATTTACTTATCACGGGGGTTCTGGGCCCTATCACCCGTGGATAACGAGGCCCCACTGTATTTATTAGCTTCAGTTTATAATTTTCATGAATAAATGGTCTTCAGTGCTAACTTTTAACTTTTTTAGTCTCCTTTTACACGAGCTTAGCACCCTCTCGACAGTTGATTTACTTATGTTTTTGCAGCACTGACCTTCAGTCATGTTCTTTCCATGGCACTACTGTCAAGAATTGCATCTCGTACAGTTCCCCTTCTGACTTTGCTGTTATAACCTGGTTATCTACCAACAGCAGTTCCGATAGCGTATTTCCTATCAAAACGGCTTCAAGGTGATCCTTGATGTAATCCAACCTTAACTTTTGAAGTGGCACAAACATCACAAAGATGGGTATTCCTCGTATGCACTCCATGACTATACATGATTTTTCATCGTTATAACTAAATACAATGTACAAGGTTAGTGGATTTCATGTACTTTGCCTTTTCCGGTTTTTGTTTATAACTTATCAATATTTTCCTTGGCTCTTGCAGCTCCTTGTCTATGTTCGACACAATAGTCATTCGCATTCTTAAACTTGTGGGAATTATTGCTGCATGAGGCATTACTGAAAGTTTGGAATCACTTCTTGCGTTGCACTGTATAGGTTCAACATTTTAAAATCCACTCTTGGTTTCTAACATCCATTAACCAGTATTAACCAATAAAGTTCTCTGTAAACCGTATGATGGATTAGCTTATAAAGAGACTGCTAATCTCCAGAGTAGTCTGATCTCTGCATTCTAATATAGCACTGGCGTGTTTCTGTAACTTGTTCATGGCCGTCATTTATTTTTTAGGTTCCATCGCAGGGAGCTGAATGTTCAGGAGACTCAAAACAACCCTGTTCGTCACTATGAAGCCAAAAAATATTCAAGATATAAGGCAGTGACACTGGTGTTGGTGTGTGGCCAAAAAATAATCCAGTCAACTAAAGATCACAGATTTGAGAGAACAACGTCGTCGACAATGGAAGGGACAGAGATTCTTCAATTACTAGGAAAAGGTCTGAAAACCCTTTACGAAAAGGTTTGTCACGAAAGGTCAGATAAGTCGAAAGTATTCAAGGTATGAGGAAGTAACACGATACACCATAACTCGTAGATTATGAGTACCTGTTATCACAGGAAGTAGCAGCTAATTTAGCGAATTTACGAGAAAAGGGTCTTAAAACCCGACTGACTGAGCTATGATCTACCAGGTCTCTCGTCAGGGTTTTCCAGATCATTTTTTCGTAGATGGTTCTTCGGCAAGAATTCAGTGTTACTGCCTCACAACCTCGAGTACTTTCGTCAAAAACGTTGAAAATCTGGGATAAACGATTAGATAAACATTCATCCAGCCCATAGAAAAAGTTCAATCTATGTAAACTGAAGGGTACTTTTAAAGGATAGTTAAGCTTTTGGCGTTACAGTAATACTTTGGGTTACGAACCGATTAGTATACGAATTTTTTAACTTACGAAGTGACGCCCTCATTCTGGAATACGAATTTCGCTTGGAATACGAATGCGCGAATTTCCATCATGGGAGGCCGCCCTGATTTGTTTACATCGGATGAGCGTGGGATCTGCGAACGCATTTTTTTCGGCCAAAACTTAACGCCTGCTTGTTTACATCGGATGAGCGTGGGATCTGCGAACGCATTTTTTTTTTCGGCCAAAACTTAACGAGGGTCACGTGACTTCCTCCTACGCATCCCTTGACCCTTTTTAAACCATAACTCTTTCAATATCTCGCTGGCGGTAAGATTGAACGCATCTGTCCGTGATACGCTCTCAAATTTGCTTAGTGATTTGCGCACGTGTTGTGTTTCCGTGATAGTGCTTATACATTACTATTACCCAAATACTAAAGACAATGGCTCCCAAGATGACGAAGGCAAAGCAGCAAGAAAGGAAAGCCATAAGAAAGAAGGAGATGATTTTACAGTCGAAATGAAGAAGGAAATTATCCAAATGCATGATAAAAGGGCAGTGCGTGAAAGACATTGCAGCATTCTTCAAAGCGGGCGCAATCAACGATCTGCACTATTTTGAAGAAAAATGAAGAAATTAAAGCCAGTAAAGCATCAAAAGGTGTCACAGTATTGACGAAACAACGGCCTTATATTCTCGATGATGTAGAAAATTTGCTCATAGAAAAATATTTTTTCAAAATTGTGAAAGACAACATAGTGTTGCGTAAGCGTAAAATTAGTGATCGTAGTGAATGGTGCTCTCTAGAGAAAGAACCAGAAAAGTCTTCCAGAAGTGTTCACGAGGGAGATTTCCCCCAAAGCCCTAACCCTCTCCTCCTCACCCTTCCCCTCCTCCCGTCTCCGTCAAGCCAGCAGCCACACTCGCCAAAGGTAAAGTTCAGGTTTTACTGTGCATGCATATTAAATCTAGTGTTTATATTTAATTTCATTCTTCAATTTTATAATTTTATGTAATTCCTACACAAATTTTCAACCTTAGTGAACAAAAATAAATGGAAAAATATGAATTGAAATGGTTATTCATGGTCGGGTGGAAGCGCTTATTTGCTTTTTTTTTATAACATTCTTATGGGAAAATCCATTTGGGTTACGAATTTTTTAGGTTACGAAGCAGGTTCTGGAACGGATTAAATTCGTAACCCAAGGTATTACTGTATTATAATTATTTTTTATTCAATTTGTATTTTTCATACCTAACAAAAAGGACTTTTACTGTTAAGTTTTTCTGCACCACTCTTTCTCTACAGTAATCTGCTGTGCCGTCACAAATGGGCCTGTGACGTCATAGCTTCAGCCGCGTTTACTACATAGTTTAACGGTGCTTCGTTCGACTAAGGGGCGATATCTCTAAATATTTCATTGACGATGGATTTTCTTCGCTATCCGTCACGTGTATGTCCTGGGGAGGCCCTCTGGTTGCTGTAGGAGGTGGCAGAAGGTTGTTTTTTTTTTACCATCTTGGCTGTTACCAAGACCCTAGACTCGGGCTACGAGTCCGAATGCTGTGACAGCATCCTCAAAACCTCTCTCTGACTGCGACGTCCGCTTCGGTGACAGCTCTCCTCTGCCTGTTGCCGTGACGTTGTGGTCTGTTGTCAACCCCTCAGAAGTGTTCTTCCAGTTGGTTCCTGGATGGAGAGATTGCATTTGGTAGATGGTGTCCCAGAGTTTCTAGCAGTTGTCGTCATAGGGCAAGACATCGTTCCACTGAGGGGCTATCTCTCTTCTTATTTCTTCGACGACGAATTTTCATTGAAATTCTTTGCTATCCATCACTGTTCCTGGGGAGGCTCTCTGGTTGCCGTAGGAACTGGCAGATGGTCTTTTTCGCAATCTTTGCTGTCACCGAGACCATGACTTGTGCTACCAGTCCTAATGGTGTGACGTCATCCCAATACATCTCTGCCTGTGATGTCCGCCTTTGTGATGGCTCGTCCTCCTCCTGTTGCCATGATGTAACTTCCATCATCATCCATAACACCAGTTGGTTGGCAACCCATCAGAAGTGGTGTTCTTTGAGTTGGCTGATGGGATGGACTGTGTTTGGGAGGAATCCCATAGTTTCTAGCAGATGTCGCCATGGGGCAAGACATTTTGACTGAAGGGCAATCTCTTTTCCTATTACTTCTAAGTTGGATTTTCATGGAGCTATCCATCACATGTACGTGTCCTGAGGAGGCCTTCTGGTTGCTGTAGGAGGTGGCAGGTCTTTTTCGCCACCTCTCCTGTCACCGAGACCCTTGACTTGGGGTACAAGTCCGAATGCCATGATGTCCTCTTCGGTGACGGCTCTCCTCCACCTGTGGCCGGGCAATCTTCTGAGAGAGGTGTTTCTCCATCTTCCCAGTATGGACGTGAATCTCCCCTTCAAGTACGTGAACGTGTTCCAGTCTGTGGGTGAAGTCTTCAATGAGTTAGAAAAGCGTTTCTACATCTTCCCAGCGCGGACTCTTCAAGTGTTACGATCTCCACTTGCATCCAAGTTCTTAGTCTGGTTATTCGTCCCCTTGACCTGTACAAGTTTGTCTCATGATGGCACGTCTCTAATTTAGGGAGAGAAGGTATACCTGGCCGTGGATCCTTGCTCGCGATGGAGATCCTACTCCCGCTGTTTAATCTTTCAGAGTCTGGGTTTCAGAGTGCTAGACAAGAGTGTTCTTCTCCCTTACGTTCTCTGTTGGATGTAAATTATGTTTTAAGTTAAATAAAAAATGACAATTTGTCCAAAATTGCATTTTTCCTAACTATACAAACCTGAGGTCCTTTTACAATAGGAAGGTACTAGCGGCAGCTGGATAGGTCGTAAGCTTTCGAACAAGGGGTTCGGTAGTTAACTGCTTGTCCGACAGGCACGCGCTCGCGCGACTGGGAGGTAAACAAATCACTTTTGCTTTTGGCCCAAGCAAAAACTGCAGAGTGAGGGGTGGCATGAGGTGGGACTATGTGTAAAAGGACCTCAGGTTTGTATAGTTAGGAAAAATGCAATTTTGGACAAATTGTCATTTGTTCCGACACGGCATACAAACCTTCGGTCCTTTTACAATAGGAAGACTCACTTCTTGGTGGGAGGAATCTGAGTCTTTTGTGAACAGACTGGTGTTCGCCCAACCTTGGAATGCCTCCCTGGTCGTAAGAGCGAGGGAGGGATCCAAGCCTCTGTCCGATTGATCGGGTGTGCACCGCAGGATCAATGGTCAGACCTCTGGACCAAGTACTAAGAGAGAGGCAAGCGTATCTCTTCGTACCAGCAAACAAGAACAAGTTCCTATTTGCAAGAGGCAACATAAAGTTATGGTTTGTCTCTTGTTGGCATCCACTTCCCCTCCCCTTGTAGGAGGAAGTGGTGGATTTTCGCTCCCATCCCTAGTGAAAGGGATAGGATGGGGCTCTGTCGAGTAGCTCACCTGCATCTCGTCCTTATCCAGCAAGGTGATGACCGTATCCCTCTACCCACAGGTAGAGGGGGAGAAAAAGATAGGAAGAGAAGCCAGTCACTCTCTCATTCACTTATCTATTCTTACAGCCACACAGACCGATCGATGCTGTTCAGCCTGCTAGGGTCTGGGTTAGCTACACAACGTGTTGACAGCCACCACGGGTCCCAAGGAAAACGATCCAAGGACCTGTGGGCAATATCCAAAAGGTAGAAGGAGGTGCCAGTGGTCTGGTTGTACCAGACCCCTGCCTTCAGTACCTGCGCCACGGAGAAGTTCTTGTGTAACTCGAGGGAGTGTACTTGTAGGTCATCTTGGTGCTGACGAAGAGTCTTCAACACTCAGCCTGGGATGTCGAGTTTCTTCAGAAAGCGCGGTCGCGCTTTCACAGGACAAAGCAGCATCTCCTTCGCATCGAAGGCGGTGAAGTCCATTAGGGAGGGGATTGTGAAGGACTCTAAACCGATCGTCAGGAACCGAAGGGTTCTGAGTCTTCGCTACGAAGTCGGTCGACGAAATCGAGCGTCACGAATCCCCATCCCCTGGATGCTTGACTTCGCAGGAAAAGTCATGCATTACCTCAAGAGAAGAAGGGAATGGTCGTATGACCTATCCCTCTTCTCGACTTCGGTGATGTCCTGTACCCATACTGGTCTATCCGTCTGCAGCGAAGTCGTCTCACATTCTCCTATCCCCATGCAGTGAAATTATTTTTGTACAAGTAACTTACCCAGCAGATATATACTTAGCTATAGACTCGGTCGTCCCGACAGAATTTCAACTCGCGGCATCACGCGACAGGCGGTAGGTCAGGTGATCCACCATTCCGCCGCTGTGGCGGGGTCTGGAACTATTCCCGTTTTCTAAGCCATAATTTCTCTGTCGGTTGAACCGTACAACACCTATTGTTCGTTCCTCATCTTGGATTTCAACTCGTTTGCCGAGAATTTGGATTGGTTTTTTGGTGACGTATTCTGTTTTTTCTCTGGCTTGGCATACGCTTATTGTGGACTGTTTTTCGACTTTGGTTTTGACTACTCTTTCATGATGTCTGACGCTAAGGCTTCACCTATGTTTAGAGTTTGCAGTAGGGAAGACTGTAAGGTTAGGCTGCCTAAATCGGCATTGGATCCTCATAGTATTTGCACTAAATGCAGGGAGAATGAATGTTCTTTTATTAACACCTGTGTGGAATGCGAGAACCTTACGGAGCCTTGAATGGAAGGAATTATCATCATATGTTAGGAAGCTTGAGAGAGATAGAGTGAGAAAGGCTTCAGCTAGGTCATCTAGTAGATCTTGCTCCGTTAGAACAAGAAATTAACTCTCCTTCTAACAATTTTCTTAGCCTCAGCTGCTTCTCCCTGTTCTGAATCCAAAGATTCTCGTCAGAGAGGGAAAATGTAAAAGCTTCAATAAGAAACTTCAAGCTCAGCTACGAGCTCTAAACCAAGGTAAGAGTGGTGATAGTGAGTGTGCAGTGTCCCCAGTGCAGTGGAGGGGGCGTCTGACCGGTTCCTCATTGCTCCTAGGCCTAGACCTCTTCCAAACTCCCCGGACCAGGGGAGGAGAATGTCGAAAGCCGCAGGGAGGATGCAGAACATCCCCAAACGGTCAGGCGTCCCTTCGGCAGTATCCTGTTGTTAAGTCCCAGGCTGCCTCGGATTGCCGTAGAAAAGGCGTCCTAAAGGAGTGTTTTTCGGCCTCAGACTCTTCCTCTCCTAAACGAGGATGGAGTTCGGCCTCTCCTTTCGCGCCCTTTGAGAGAAGCCTGGAAGGCGCCTAAAGGAGACGCGGCTGACTCCAGCCCAGAGCGTTTTCCCGAGGATTGGCCTTCGGGACCTAAGAAGACGAGACAAGAGGATCCTGCTCTTCAGGATCCTACCAAGAAGTTTTTGGTCAATCTGCAAGAGCAGTTAGCTTCGCTCGTAGGCTCTTTTGCTAACGGACTCTACAAGAGAGGATGTCTCGCTCCCTGTTAAGAGTTCCGCTAAGCGTCCTGCTTCGTATAGGAGAGAACTCTCACGATCTCCAGGGCGTTTATCGCCTTCGTCGAGAGACTCTTCTGATAGGAGTTGTTCTCCTAGAGAAGAGCCCTTTCGCCCTATAGGCTGTCTTCCCGAAGCGCCCTCTTAGACGCAGCGAATCGAGCAGAAGTCTCGATCGGTTTAGGTGCAAGGAACCTGAAAACCGATTTAGGTATCAGGATCCCTTGGGTCTTCAGACCAGGAGCCAGACAGGCGCAAAGAGGCAGCAAGACGCAAGAAAGGGCGTCAAGAGCCTCTTAGAACACAGGATTCAGGACGTCAGGATTCTGCTAGAAGGCAGGAATCAGGACGCTATGAGCCAGGACGCCAGGAGTCAGGGCGCCAGGCGTCAGGCGCCAGGAGTCAGGGCGCCAGGAGTCAGGGCGCCAGGAGTCAGGGCGCCAGGAGTCAGGGCGCCAGGAGTCAGGGCGCCAGGAGTCAGGCGTCAGGATCAGGGCGCCAGGAGTTAGGACGCCAGAAACAGGACGCCAGGAGTACGTTAGGCGTCAAGTGTTAGGGCGCCAAGAGCCTGTTTAAGCGTCAGAATCAGGACGCGGGGATCTCTTTTTCAAGCGCCCTGAATCAGGAACGCCAGGAGCCTAGCAAGCGCCACGAACCGACGAACCTAGACAACAAGAGTCTAGTAGGCACAAGAGTGTTTCCGACAGACAGGAGCCTCACTCTTCGTATAGGAGTGCTAATGTTCCGCGCTCCCCTCCTTCTGGGAAAGGAGGTTCTTCTCCCGGGAAGAGCCAGATCACTCCAAAACTATCTCCTTCTGTAGATCAGTTTGGACCAGGTATCGGAAGACGAAGAGCCTGTGATGTAGCAGTTTCGGACTACAAGAGACTTTCTCTTTTGCTACTAAAGGAGTTCGGAGACTCCCTTCATCCTGCGGGACCCTCCTTCACCAGGATCGTTGATGTCCAGCACTAAAGCTCTCAAATCGTCTTCCTTCGTTAGATGCGCGCCCGCTCTTTGTATGAAAAAGGCATTAAAACTTAAAAACTTTTTCGAGTGGTTGACTTCCAGAAGGGAAGCGGGCAAGACAGTTTTTTCCTGCCCTCCTTCCAAGTTAACAGGCAAACCCAGGAAGGTGGTACGAGACCAAAGAGCCGATGGGGTTAGGTCCTGCCTTCTTCCGCGGATGCGATTTTGCTTCCTAGTGGACTCTGCTAGGAGGAAGTCGTTGCTGTCTGCTAAGGCGACTTGGGGGCATGTGTGAGCTGGACCACCTTCTAAAGGGCCTCTTTAAAACCCTAGAAGTCTTCAACTTTATGGACTGGGCTTTAGGAGCATTAGCGAAGAGAGCTCAGGACACTGACTTTGTTTCCAATGGAGGACTTTCGAGCGTCCTGGCTTGCCTGGACCGAGCGGTCATGGACGGTTCTGTGGAAGTTGCTCTCTTTTTTTGGAACGGGAGATTATTGAAGAAGAGATCTGTCTTTAGCTCTTTCTTAGCAAGAGCAGTATCACCCTTGCAAAGGACATCTCTTCTTTTTGCTCCTTTATCCCCGCACCTTTTTCCACAAGAGGACGGTTAGAGAGGTGTCGAAATCTCTACGGAGAAGGCAACTCAAGATCTCCTCACGCACTCAGCCAAGAAGTTTAGGCCGCAGTTGCCTTTAGAGAAGAAAGAGAGACCCTCTTTTGTTCAGCCCTTTCGAGGGGCCTCCTCTTCTAGAGCCCCCTCGAGGTAGAAGACCAGAGAGAAAGAGTAGACCATCTAGAAGGTCCTTCGGGAAGTCTAGATGAACAGGAAGTCCTCCAGACGAAAGTAGGCGCCAGGCTACTCCACTTTGCCAAAGTCTGGGCGCAGAAGGGAGCGGACTCCTGGTCCCTCTCTATCCTGAAAAAAGGATACTTGATCCCCTTCAGGGAAAATCCTCCCTTGACGACAACTCCAGGGAGTTGACCGCAAGATACTCGGATCCGGTCCGAAAGCTTGCTATGTTGCAAGCAGTGGAACAGATGATTTCCAAAGAACGCGGTAGAACTGGTTCAAGATCTCCAGTCTCCAGGATTCTACAATCGGCTATTCCTTGGTACCGAAAGCATCGGGGGGATGGAGACCAGTTCTAGACGTCAGTGCCCTGAATTTCTTTGTCTTGAAGAAGAAATTTTCAATGGAGACGTCTTCCTCTGTTCTATCTGCTCTTCGTCCAGGGGACTGGATGGTGTCCCTGGACCTTCAGGATGCGTATTTCCATGTGCCAATTCATCCGGCAGCAAGGAAGTATCTGAGGTTCATGTTCCAAGGGAAAGTGTTCCAGTTCCGAGCGATGTGCTTCGGACTTTCGACTGCCCCTCAAGTCTTTACGGCATCATGAAGAATGTAGCTTATTGGCTACATCTGGAAGGGATCAGGATATCGTTATATCTGGACGATTGGCTAATAAGAGCCCAATCGGAGAAAAAAATGTCTGGAGGACCTATTAGTTACTCTAAAGTTGACAAAGTCCTTAGGGACTTTTAGTAAATCACGAGAAATCCATGCTGACTCCCCAGCAAAGTATTGTCTATCTGGGGGATTCAGATGGATTCTCGGGATTTCTCTAGCGTATCCTTCGCAGGAAAGGAGAGAACGCTGCCTAGAAAAGGTGTCAGTCTCTTAAGGAAAGAACATTGTTCCGCGAGGGAATGGATGAGCTTGCTGGGGACCCTCTCCTCGATGGAACAGTTCGTTTCCTTAGAAGACTTCACCTACGACCCCTTCAATTTTATCTGAAGGAGAAGTGGGATTGGAAGCCATCCAACAATCTGGGAGAGACTTTTCCAATCTCGAAACGGATCAAGGAGAATATCCGTTGGTGGTTAGATCCACAGAAACTAAGCAAAGGAATCTCCCTTCGCTTACAGAACCCTAGCCTAGCGTTGTTTGCAGACGCCTCAGATTCAGGGTGGGGATGCGACCCTAGGTTCGCAAGAGGTGTCAGGCATTTGGGAAGGAGAACAAGTGTCCTGGCACATAACAAGAAAGAGCTAACAGCCATTCATCTAGCTTTGTTCATTTCGAGGAACAGGTCTCAGGTCTGGGAGGGGATTCAGATTCACTCGGACAACACAACAGCCCTCGCTTATATAAAGAAACAAGGGGGGACGCATTCCTTTTCCCTGTACGAATCAGCAAAGGATCTGCTGATTTGGGCACAGGAAAGGAAGATCTCTCTCCCTCACAAGGTTTGTGCAGGGAGAGAAAAAAAAAATGTCCGGGGCAGATCTGTTAAGCAGAAAAGAACAAGTCCTACCCACGGAATGGACTCTCAATCCTCAGATTTGCCAACAACTTTGGCATCTGTGGGGAAGGCCCAATATAGACCTGTTCGCGACCAACAAGAATCACAGGTTAGAAACCTATTGCTCCCCGATCTCGGATCCTCAAGCAGTAGCAGTAGACAGCTTTCTGCTAGATTGGACGGCTTGGACGCTTACGCCTTCCCTCCTTTCAAGATAGTAGGAGAAGTATTGAGGAAGTTCGCTTGCTCGGAAGGAACAAGAATGACCTCATCGCTCCCTTCCCTCTGGCCGGCTCTCGATTGGTTCACAGAGGTGCTGGAGTGGTTAGTGGATTTTCCAAGATCGCTTCCACTAAGGAACGATCTTCTCAAACAACCCACTTCGACAGGTTTCACAAAAACCTCCCCGCTCTAAGTCTGACCGCCTTCAGACTGTCGAAGGACTTGTCAGAGCAAGGGCGTTTTCACGAGAAGTGGCGAAGGCTATTGCAAGAGCCAGAAGAGTCTCCACTTCTAAAGTATATCAGTCGAAGTGGGAGTTGTTTAGAAGATGGTGTAAGGAAAAGAAAATATCCTCCTCCAGTACCTCTGTAACTGAAATCGCAGATTTTCTCCTATAGTTTGAGAAAAGACTGTAACCTGGCAGTTTCAACAGTGAAGGGTTACAGAAGTATGCTGGCCTCAGTTTCGACATAGAGGAAATAGATCTGACAAACAATAAAGATCTTCATGACCTTATAAGGTCTTTTGAGACCACGAAAGAACATGTAATCAAGAAGCCTAGCTGGAACTTGGATGTGGTTCCTCAAGTTCCTAATGTCGAGAAATTTGTACCTTCTCACGCAGCTTCGTTTAGAGACTTAACAAGAAAGTCTTTATTCCTTTTTGCGTTAGCAACAGCCAAGAGAGTGAGCGAGTTTGCAAGCTTTGGAAGGTAAAGTGGGGTTTAAGAAGGATTCAGCGATTTGCTCCTTTCAACCATTTTTTCTAGCGAAAAATGAAAATCCCTCAAAGCCCTGGCCAAGAAGCTTTGAGATAAAAGGAATATCTTCATTAACAGGGAGAGAACTAGAAAGGACTTTTTGTGTCCAGTCAGGCATCAAGTTCTACCTGGAGAAGAAGAATGTTGCTGAAGGTAACGATGAAAGTCTTTGGTGCTCTGTAAGAGATCCGAAAAGAGCGATTTCTAAGAACGCCCTTACATTCTTCATAAAAGATTTAATAAGGGAAGCTCACCTTAAAATGCGAAGAAGAGCATTTCAAGGTTCTCAGAGTGAGAGCTCATGAAGTGAGAGCCATAGCTCGTCTATGGCATTTCACAAAACATGGTCGCTTCAGACTCATAGAATCGACATTTTGGAGATGTAATTCGGTGTTCGCCTCGAATTACCTAAGAGACGTTAAAATTTCGTACGAAAAGTGCTTTGCTCTGGGAGCGTATGTTTCGGCGAATTCAGTGCTGGGAGAAGGGGCTGAGGCTAATCCTTCCTATTTAGTTTAAGGCTTAAATTACTGTTTATTGGTGGTTGTTTTTTATTGGTTAATTGTCAGAGGGAATAGGGACCCTCTTACAATTCATAGATTGTAACAAGACTAACATGGTCAGGTGATCGGGATTGGCTTCAGTGCTCTTTGTGATTTGTTTTATAACCTTAACTCTGTCATGTAAGAGGGCGAGTCTCCATTGATATGACAAAAGGTCAAGGCTCTAACCATGTAAGTGGGTGCAGCCCCCATTGGTACGATCCAGTATAGGCTCTGTCGCGTAAGCGGGCTAGCCCCCATTGACACGATCCAAAGAGTTATTCAACCATAGGTTCATTCCTCGTTGAAGCTCTTGAGGCAAGCAGACTCATCGACAGTAGTCATGAAGTCTTCAGCCCAATAAGGTAGAACTATGGATTATTGTTATCCAAGAACATAGGTTGTTTTTTCCCTGTTTTTTAATGTATTTAGTTTAAGTATTATTTTGTTTTAGCTGTCTCTTGCCCGCCACCAAGGGTGCCAATCAGCTAAGTATATATCTGCTGGGTAAGTTACTTGTACAAAAATGATATTGTTAAGATACAATAAAGTTTTGTACATACTTACCTGGCAGATATATACGATTAATGGCCCACCCAGCCTCCCCTCAGGAGACAGGTGGAAGAGAAATTATGGCTTAGAAAACGGGAATAGTTCCAGACCCGCCGCCAGCGGCGGGAATGGTGGATCACCTGACCTACCTGTCGCGTGTGCCGCGAGTTTTGAAATTCTGTCGGGACGACCGAGTCTATAGCTAAGTATATATCTGCCAGGTAAGTATGTACAAAACTTTATTGTATCTTAACAATATCATTGTTCTCGGTAGTGGATAGGACACCGACACTCAATGGTGGGTGTCAATGGTATGGGTACTGTGACAAGCCGTTAGGACGAAGAAAAGACTGTTATGGAACAACCGAACTAAGTCCACAGCGAAGTTCGTAACTGACTTGGGCGCTCTGACAGCTGCCGACTGACTGCGTTCGGTAGGAGGCAAGTTGTCCAAGCACCCGAGCAAGTCACGTGACCTTCGCCTTAAAAGGGTTATGCCAAGAGACTAAACAAATAATTTGTTCGTCACCGATGCCAGAAGGCGAGGTGATGATTCTCTTAAGGCATGTGCCCAACAGGTGAAAGTCAATTAGATTAGATTATAAAATTTTTGGCACATAGCCAAGCGCCGGAGCCGAGGGGCCATTCAGCGCATATATATCTTAAGAATAAAAAAAGTCAGACACAAACAAACACACACACAAACCGATCTAACACTACAAATCATTCATTCATAAAAACCAAAAAAAGAAGCCTAAAATAATTAAAAGAAAACTACATTTCGTAAAAAAGACCAATATTTTTTAAAAATGTCATAATTTGCTCTGCCCGAGCACCTTCACCTAAAATATCGGCAAGAGACTTATTTGCCAGCAAACAAGCTCTACGTTTGGTTTCAAAATGAGGGCACTCCACCAAAATATGCACCACAGTCAAATCCACATGACAAGTGGAACAGCGAGGAACCTGCCTATCCGCTCCACTCATCATTAGATACCCGTGAGTATATTTAGTGTGGCCATATCGTAATCTAGCTAAAACTATCTCAGACCTTCTATCCATCCGGCTATGAGGCCAAGGATGAACAGGCCTAATCGATTTCAATTTAAGATTATTATCTAAAGTAGACCAGTGGGCCTGCCACTGGTCTCTACAATAAAATCGAATGGTACTGGTAAAATCAGATACAGGGACGCCCATGTTGGAAATGTGCCTAAGCCTAGTTGCAGCCTTAGCAGCAGCGTCGGCTCGCTCATTCCCAACAATTCCAACATGGGACGGAGCCCAAGAAAACCTAACAGAAGAAAATCCTCTTCTATTAATTAAAAGATAAAAACCAATCTTGTACTTCTTGCACTAAAGGGTGGCAAGAGACTAGGCTTTTTAGAGAAGATAAAACACTCAAAAGAGTCGGTAAAAATGGTAAAAACCTTGTTAGTACAAGAACTATAAAAAATATATTTAAGAGCAGTCAAAACTGCCAGCAGTTCAGCTGTAAAATCAGAAGAATTAGAAGGAAGCTTCTTTTTAATGATATTACCACTAGTCACTACAGAGCAACCAACACCATCAGAACCCTTCGAGCCATCAGTATATATGTGATGAGAATCACCATGTTCGGAAGCATGGTCCAAGAAACTTGCCCTCAACTGGTCACCATAACTGTTGCTCCTGCTGTCCCTATTGGGCAAATTTCTAGGCATGGTCTATTCCAAGGAGGAAACTTTGAGGGCGAAATTTCAGCTACTGCCGGGGGAAGTAATCCCACCTCCCTGGCAGAGCTTGCTAGTCGGACCTCAAAAGGCTTTGGCAATCTCGGTCTATTTGGGGCTCTGTCAGTTGGTTCTCTAACGAACTTATAGTTAGGGTTTAGCTTTGACGTAAGCATTCTTGATATGGCTCTCAAGCCTAATTCCTCCTACGGATAAATAGTGGGGGAAAACCGACTCAATATATAGGCTTTCTACTGGTGAATTCTATAGGCTCCCGTACAAATACGTAAAGCCATATTATGGACAACATCTAATTTCTGCAGTGTTGTCTTGCAGCACAAACCATAAACTTGGCAACCATAATCAATTTTGCTTAGGCATAAAACCTGGTACATCCTCAAAAGGGTGATTCGATCTGCCCCCCAGTTAAAATTAGACACAACTTTAAGAATAGCTTCACGTTACATACAACTTCATTACTGTTTGAGTAAAAGTTAATTTTTATCAAATGTAACACCTAGATACTTAATGCTATCTTCATAAGGTAAAATCGAATCGTTTAAAAACAGCGTAGGGATCTTCTTCCACTCTTCTTAATCGACAAAATCGTATAGCTTTGGTTTTTCTGGTGAAAATTTGAACCCTTTAGCACTGGCCCATGATGTGAAGCATTAATAGCAGTCTGGATCATTTGACAAGCTTCAACAGCTGTGGACTTACTACAGATTATTGCATAATCATCAGCAAAGGCCAGACCATGCACCCCAACAGGAACTTGTTCTAGTAGACCATTTACAGCTACATTAAAGAGTGTTGGACTAAGGACGCTTCCCTGAGGTAACCCTTCTTCTTGAGGGTAAGCAGAAGAAATGTAAGAGCCCACTCTTACTTTCAGGTAACGTTCTGACAAAAAATCTTTTAGACAATAGAACAAATTACCCACAACACCTCACTCTACAAGTTGCAAAGGATAACCCCTCGCCAGGTAGTGTCGTAGGCTTTTTCTAGGTCAAGAACACTGCAACAGTCTGGTTTTGCACAGCAAAAGCATTCTGTATCTCCCGAGTAAGGAACATCAAAGGGTCAGAAGTACTTCTATTTTTCCTAAAGCCAAACTGCCGATTAGATAAAAGATTCTTTGAATCCAAATACCACACAAGTCAAGCATTGACCATCCTCTCATAAATCTTGCTAACACAACTAGTTAGAGCAATTGGCCTATAGTTCTTAGGAAGGAAGGAATCTTTAAAAGGTTTTAAAACAGGTACAATAATCGATATCTTCCAAGACTCTGGTGAAGTTCCTGAAAGCCAAAAACTGTTTAAAATGTCTAAAAGAAATTGTTTTGTACTTCTAGGCAAATTAAAAATCATTGAGTACAGTATATCATCTTCCCCAGGAGATGTTGGGGAAGATAACGAGATTGCATGATCCAATTCTTTCATGGTGAAAGGAAGATTATACGACTGAATTTAAACTAACAGCAGGAACAACTGTGGTACCATCCCTAATATTCCTGAATGCAGGAGAGTAATGTAGGGCACTAGATATATTAGAGAAATGCCTACCAAAGGTTTCTGCAACTTCTCCAGAATCAGATATGAGGAAGCCATCAATTTTCAATACAGGCAAGGGAGGTGGAGAAAATTTTCCCTTGCAGCTTCGATTCTGTTCCAGACAAATGACATAGGGGAATCATATTTTTAATTCACTTATATATCTGATAAACGATTCCCTCTTTGCCTGCTTAAATGTTTTCTTTTGCTTAGCAAGAGCTCTTTTATAGATAATTTTATTTACCAAGCAAGGATATCTACGATATCTCTTGTAGCAAGTTCTTGTTATCTTTCGGCTCAAGGCGCATGCATCACACCACCAAGGTACTAGAGGACGACGAGGCTTACCAGAAGTTCGAGGAATAGACAGCATGGCACCACACAGCAATATACTGATTAAATACTCATAAGCGGATGTTGGGCTCTGAAAATCTTTTATATCTTGATCAACTTCAGTAGATTTTTTGAATAATCCCCAGTCAGCCTCCCCTACCTTCCATTTTGGTAAACATGGAGATGGAATATTTTTCATAAACTTTAAGTGAATGGGCCAATGATCACTGCCATGATCATTCTGGTCTACTACCCACTGGTAATCTAACCTCAAAGACGAAGAGCAGATAGTGAGTCAGTATTATGAAAAACATCATGTCTTGTAGGGGAACCATCATTCATTAAAGTGATGTCATTTAAGTCAAGCAGCTGTTTTATTATTAAACCCCAACGGTCGCAGTTTGGCTCTCCCCAGAGGGTGTGCTTGGCATTAAAATCCCCCATCAAAATGAAGGGTTTAGGAAGCTGGTCTATCAATGTCTGAAAATCGTTTAATTCTAGCTGACTAGGATTACCCTGCGCATCCTGCAATCTACTTTCTAATGATGGATCTAAGTATAAAGAACAAATAGTGATCCATTTATCATTGAAAATTTGAACTGCACAAGCCTGCAACACAGTGTTCAATTGAACAACCCTATGATTAATAGACTTGCGGACTATGATGCCTGTGCCTCCCTGAGCACGTACACCTATCAGGGGTGGAGACCCAAGGAATGAATAATTAAAACCCAAGTTGGGAGTGTCTCTCCCAACAAAAAAAACTTTGTCTCCTGAAGACACATTGCAGATAGATCATGATCCCTAAACAGAACCCGAACTTGCTCTCTATTTGGTATAAAGCCACGGATGTTCCACTGCATGAGAGCCATTATTTAGAGGGAGGGATCTTAAAATTCCCTACTAATTTAGGAATCTGTGTCCTGGAGAGAGATCTTATCAGTTTTACCAGTACTATTTGACCTAGATCTAGGTGTTACGATCTTTTAGAAAATGGGCTTGCACTTGCCCTTTCAGTTTTTACTTTTGTTTTTTTCTACGATTGCCGAGTGACCGTGAATGAGGCGAAGAGGAGAAAGGGCCCTCTTCTGACGAATAAAGAGGGCCTCTATCTCCTCACCGTCATCTCCACGGTGCACTGTAATGACAGGATCAGGTGAGGGCTCAATGTCAGGCAATGTCCCTGACAGAGAGAAGTCGTCAACAAATTGAGACCTGGCTTGAACCCTTGAAACAACAGGGTCCCCTGGCTTGACCCGAGTCTCTGCAACATGGGATACCCCACCAGGGAGGCCATGGGAAGCCCAACCAGGGGTGGCATGGGAAGCCCCACCAGGGGGGGCACGGGAGGCCCCACCAGGGGGGGCACGGGAGGCCCCACCAGGGGGGACACGGGAGGCCCCACCAGACGGGGCACCAGAAGAGGCAGTATTTAATTGTTGAGCTTTCAAGGCATCCGAATAAGTTTTCCTGCCCAACAGCTTCTTGGCCTGTCCCACACTGATGTGTTCGTCAAGAGATTTTATTAATGCATCTTGTTCTTTCTTGAATGCACTACATTTCTTATCACGGCTCGATGTTCACCCTTACAGTTTACGCAAATTACTGGTCCAGAACATTCCTCGTGCTCAGGCTGGCCACACGATTCACAGAGTTTATTTCTGGTGCAAACGTTAGAGGAGTGTCCAAAGCCAAAACATTTAAAGCACTGGAGCACTCTCGGTCTATAAGGACGAACTTTCATGATTTCACTATCAAGAATAACTTCAGATGGCAAAGAAGAACTTTTAAATGTTAAAATAAGCATCGATGAGCGGGGCACTCTAAAAACCTTCCAAACCGCGTCTGGACACATTTCCAAAATTTCCTCCTCATCCATTTCATGTAGATCTTCATTAAATATAACACCCCCCTTCGCATAACTAAAATTATAGAGGTTTTACCTCTTTTATCATACCCACCTCAGGATCAAGCTTCAAATTTAGGAGCATTATTGATTGAATATCTGTCATTGTATGTACTAAAAAACTATTACGCCCAAAGCGAGTTAATTCAGGACTCCCAACATTGCCGATCTTCTGGCTTACCAACCTCTTCACTTTGAAGAGGTTGCCTCTCTCACCATGCGTTGTAATAATTAACCACTTAGCTGGGTCTGGTGATCTGGAGGTTTTACTTATTTTACTAGTATCTTTAGTTTCCTTAGGTGGTCTATAAATCTCAAGATACCTAGGGACCTCTTTTGCCTCTACAAGTCCAACACTCAATGAATCTGATCTGAACTCTCTGTAGGCTTTGTGAGCTGCCGATTCGTTATTGAAAAATACCCAGAATTCAAAAAAACCATAATTTTTGCCAAGTCTATTCCTTACTTCTTTTACTTTACCAAATTTACAAAATTCATTAAATACTGTTTCATAATTCCAGTCTAAAGGGACTGGTTTCACATATAAAATGCTTGTAACAAGGAGGTCCTTTGAAAAAGGCTCAAAAGTTACAATGGAGGAATTACCAGAATTTCCCATGTCCTTATCCTTGCCCAAGTCGTCAACAGAAGGGTTTAATGTCTCCACAAGGCGTAGAATTGATTATTCGTCCAGGTAGCCCCCCACCCACCATGGAGCCACATTTAGAGGACAGTGTTATCCCATACAGGGCTGCCCTAGGGGTACCACCCAGATATACACCCCACCCTCAGTGCTTAAGGCGTCATGATGTCCGTCGAGATCAGACCCAGCACTAAGAGCAGGGTTTGACATATAAACTTTCCCCTCGCTCGACCACGTTAGGTACTCGAGTTCTACGGGTGAGGTGGCATGCCAACCATCCTCACCCTCCATCAAATCCAATGAACAAGTCCAAATCATGTCCAAAACCAATCCAAAAGTCATCAACATAAAATCCGAACCTTATAGGGGGAGGAAGCAGAAGGATGAAAAGTTTAAGTAAAAGGAAAAGGGCTGACTCATTTAGTTGGATCAACAGCTGGGCACCAAGGTCCAGCGAGAAAGCAGTTCCCACCAGGCATCAGGGCCCAGCTGCCGAACCCTAAGCCCCCCATCCTCGGCAAGGCTTCAGCATCTGGGGGGCGAAAGTCAATTGCCTTCTAGAGACCGAGGTCCCTGATGGCAAGATATCTCAGTATAGTTGATTCTCAACTAAGGAGAAACAACACTGTGTCGTTGAAGATGCAGGTGTACAGAAAATGCAACCTACGTCTTCACAGCTGAACCGAGAGAAGGATTCTCAAGATTCTGAACCTGTGCTACAAAGACTGAGAACGCTAACCGCTATTCATTGCTGTCTGGTGAGGATCGTAGTTGCAATAAAAGCGGAGCGCTTTCCAGTAATGAAGACACAGGGAAATACTGCCTGAAGAACTGCTTCTCATGGGCTGAACATTTGGAAGTAGAGCTGTCAGGTCGGAGAGTAGGCGATGTCTTCTGACAAATATGATATTGTTATGATACAATAAAGTTTGTTCATACTTACCTGGCAGATATATATATATATAGCTGTATTTTCTGAAGTCCGACAGAATTTAAAAAACTTCCGACACACGCAGTGGTCGGCCAGGTGGTTAGTACCCATTCCCGCCGCTGGGAGGCGGGTATCAGGAACCTTCTTCCCAGTTTTTCTATTCATAATTTTTATTTCCACTGTCCCCTGAGGGGAGGTGGGTGGGTAAACTGATTGATATATATCTGCCAGGTAAGTATGGAACAAACTTTATTGTATCATAACAATATCATTTTGTTCATGAAAAACTTACCTGTCAGATATATATATAGCTGAATCCACGTTGGAGGTGGAAAGGGACAGAATAGAAGGATTTTTGTTTTGGGAAACAAATGCATGCAGATGATTTACATCTTGTTGTTTCCACCTGTTAGCATAGCCGCTTCGTGATTACTGTCAACCCAAGTCTGCTTCTGCTTTACTAGAGTTGCCAGCGAGGTAGAGACCTATAAAGCTGGTGCACTCCAGATGATCTGTCAACGGGGGCGTGACCACAATGTGACTAGACCATATTGACCATACCATGAGGGCTAAGAAGTAAAATAAATATATTATATATAAATATATATCACACTGACCAACCTAGCCAAAGTTAAGGGTGTGTTTAACTAAGGCTTTAAGAGTTAAGAAGTCGCCGTTGGTCGGCGACTCAACAACTAAATTAAGAGCTCTTCCTAACCATTTGCTACAGAATAGGATGAGTGGTACTTCTTGCCCCCAAGATTGTGTCTGCAGACACCCGTTATGGCCCTTAGCGAGCAGCAGATCTCATATGCCATCTTCACATCTCGCAGGGAGTGTGAAGTGAACACAGAGTTTTGCTTCGCTAAAACATGGTACTCAGGATGTTGCTGAGTGCCATGCTTCTGTTGAATGCTTCCGAGGTCCTGCGCCCTCAACCCTCGTGAGGCATTCAGATAAAAAGATTTCAAATCTTTGTGCAAAAACACAATGAAGGAGCATTTTTGAAAAACTCCTTAAACACTAAAGCCAGGGTGTTCTTCGATATGGGTAAGTCTGGTCTTTTTCGGAAACACTGCAGATTGCCCGAATGACTTCGACTTTCTTGAGTTTTATGTAGATAAAACTTGAGAGACCTGACAGGGCACAGGACTCTCTCTGGCTCCTGCCCACTAACTTGTGCCATCCTTGCTTCCAAGCTCCTGGCCCAAGGACAAAACGGGTTTCCATTCTTAGGCCACAACGAAGGCTTAGAGAGCACACCAGCCTTGTGTTCTCTAAAGCCAAAAACTTGTGACGATGGCTTAAATCTCACTAACCCTCTTTGTCGTATCTAGGGTGGTTAGAAGAAGGCCTTCCTGATCACATGCAAGAAGTTAACAGGTAGGGAGAGGTTCGAATGCTTTGACATCAAGAACTTCAGACTAACGTCTAAGTTCCATATTGAAAGCTTCGATCTGGACATGCACAGTCAGTCCGTCTGTGACTAAAGTCAGGTGACGACCAGTTTTGACCAGTCAGACGAATCAGGACAGCAAGGCTGTACCCTGAAGACCATAAGCACTATTCTTCGCTGAAGGATGAGTGTCTTGGACTGCCTGGGCGATTCAATCTAAGCAAACCACCTTGGGGGGTGTATCAACGCAACCCAACGTCGTCAGCGAATCAACTCCTGACTCGAGCTTCTGGTGCCAGGAGAAAGGAACAAGGAGCAAAAAAGGCGATTCAGTCCCGAAGGAAGAATGCCTGACAGTCCAACCTGGTCTCATGTTTACACGATCATCGGGGGTGTATAAACCGCAACCCCGGACTTCGTCAACAACGGAACTCAGGGCTACTATATGTCGCCTGATCTCGCACGAGTGTCTGACTCCGAGAAAACAGGTGAGACAAAAGTAGATGGTGAGCGAGTTTCGAGATTCCACAGAACTCAAAGATCGTGAAGGCCTTGTTGTTTGACAGACGCAAATCTCTGAGCCCAAAAGCCGTCAACAACATATTTGCGTATTCTTTAATAGTTGTGACTGCCAGCTTATCCCATTCTTCAGACGGAAATGGAAGACGGTAATCTTATTCCTGTCAACATCTCGATAGTCTGAACGTTGTCCAGACTCAGAGCGGAGAGGTTATAGGTACCTTTCGAGTTAGAGTAGACCGACTCTCTCGGAAAAGGTCCTTGGAAAGAACTGAACTAGGAAGGATGTGGCCTCTGTGAATCCAGGATCCTGAAGGCCAACATGGGCTGCGATCAGCGTCCATTGTCGCTCCCTGTGACGTCATAAATCCTCATTACATTTCCTAAGCGATTGAAAAAAAAAAAAGGGAAAAGAGACTAAACATCCATCCCCGTTCAATATCAATAGGATGGCGTTTAATGGTACCGATCCCGGATCGAGAAAAAGGGAGCAGAGAAGAAGAAGCCTCTTCGTCCTCAACATATCGAAGAGAAGAATGAAAGGGCGTCCCTAAAGTCTTCACAACTCTCAACATACTTCTAAAGAAAGATTCCACTCGGAAGTCAAAAGTTGCTGCCGTCCGATCGAGACGATTCGTACGGACTTTTTTGCAATCCTGTAACGAACCTCTAGAGGAATCGTTACATTCTACGCCTGTTTTTGTTATAATAGGCTCTTTCCCTCGTAAACTCGAGCAGGGACCGAGAGAAGATACTTCTTAAGATATGAGAGCTGCTGGAATATCAGAGTTGATGTGGACCACTGGTTCCAAAAAACTCGTTTCGAGGACTGGAGGGACGACCGAATTGCATTTACTTCTTTCAGATTAAGATCCAGGACATCTAAACACTATCCAGATGTCCGGCACCTCTTTCTATCATGACGCACTGAGAGATGTCCGAATAATTCCTAGATTTCTTGAATAATATTTCAGTTTCCTGTAGGAAAAAAACTGTGGTCCTGAATTGCAGTCTATTCGGGGAAACAAACTTCTTCAGGAAGGAAATGGTCCCCAGCAAGCTCATCCATGTCCTCCCCGAGTATGCTTACTTCCCACTATAAGGCTGTGCTTTGCCACTAAGCAGGTAGAGCATATAAACGTGCAATGTTGCGGTAGACTCGTAGTTCTATAACCGTGCGGTAACGAGCACCGAAAGGATTGAGATGAAACTCTTGTTGAACATAGTAAGGCAAAACGAATGTCAACGTTTATTCATTCACGTAAGAAATCCCCTCAATCTTAGGCTAAAGTCCGTGATTGTAGGACAGAGATACAGTTAGTCAGTCAATCCCGCAGGAGAGACGTAACCGCCAGCACAGAGATACGGTTAGTCAGTCAATCCCGCAGGAGAGAGAGACGTAACCTACCGCGCATGACAGCGCACGATCTGTTACTGGCGGCTCGGTGGGGAACTTGGCAACAGACACAGCAGCAGCCAGCAGCAGCGCTTACGAACGTCGTCTCTTAACTTTATGTCTGGGTTGCCAGCTACCCTATTCTACGAAGAAATAGGTCCGTTATTTTTTGAGCAAAAGAGACTCTCAAGCTGGTATAATTTAAGCGAAACAGAAAACGCTAAATATATAGATGCGTTTGTGTCGTCAGAACACTACCATACAACGGTAAAAGATAAATCGGAAACTCCTGGAAGGCTGCAGGAGTAACGATTAAATGTCCTTAAAATAATAGACAAATAGAACCTATCGGTTGCCATCCGAAGAGGTAACTACAGCAAGCGTGTATGACTTGAACCAACCAGTAGTAAAATAAACGCAAGGCAAAATATTTTATTATATCACAATAAAGTTTGTTCATACTTACTGGCAGACATATATATAGCTGAATTCGGAAATACAGCTACATACATATCTGACAGGCAAGTTTCATGAACAAAACTTAGAGAATCGAAGCAGACAGCTCAAGCTTCTTATGTTATTGGACATAAGCGTTCATTGACGTAGTCTACAAGTCTATTTCTTGTACGAGTCTGCGAATGACGAATGAGAGCTCTTCCGAATCTTGCCAATAAGAGCTTATTCGCTTACGTAATATCAATTGTTAAAGAGATGCTTGTCAATGAGAACTAACCATTACGGGACAAAGATATTTTGTCAATGAGGGGATACCCACTTACTTGACAAAACGATAGTATATTGTCAATGGGGGTGAAAGTCACTGAATTGACAAAACGTAATCCAGGAAGTCGAGCATTTTATTTTTTCGATTCCGTCTCAAACGAGAAAGGGGCAAGAATCCTGTTAAGAGACAGGGCTTACGGCAGGTAGAACAACGATGTTCAATTCGGCAGCGTAGTCCCAGACTAGAAACTAACAAAATCTATCATCTGAAAAACCCTTTCAGATGGGCTAAAAAGCTTGCAAAAATTATCCTGGGAAGAGGAAGAAACTTTCCACCAGTTCTCTCCTCTCAGTTCATCACTAATGCCTGCTAAAGCTTGAAAATTTATTGGCAGTATGGCAAAGGTGGCAAAGGAAGTCCTGTCTTGCGCTTTCCTGAAGAGCGTCCTTTTGATGAATGCCTTTGCAAGAATCCTACTGAACGTCGCCGAGACGTCGAGCCTTTACATAACCCGTAACTGCCTTATCGCAAAGTCTTGACTGCGGTAGGAGAAAACGAGATCTTCCCTTGAGTCTTTCCTTAACTCCATCCACCTTTGCGAAAAGCAATATAATATTGACAGAGACCTCTTGAATTCACGAAACCCGAGGTCTTGCTGGGTTCGAAGACGAAGTTGTCTGTTCACTTTAAGCTTCCTCCGAAGCATGCTTACTTCACATTCTTGAGGCTCAAATCTTAAACAAGAGCTTGAAGTCTGAAGAGTTACACAGAAACGTTCAGCCAGAAGACAAACCTGGTGTGCGCTGGCGCGCGCTCGGCGTCCATTTGCGAGGACACTCGGCGTCCACTGGCGAGGACGCTCGGCGTCCACTGGCGCGCGCCTGGCGTCCATCCGAGCGTCCCGTTCAAGCCGAGCGTCAAAAGAAGCGTGCAGAAAAGCGTCACGCTCCTGACAGGCGTCAAAACAAGCGAGAGAAACTGCCTTCTTTTTCATATTTCTCGGTGGAAAGACGTTACACGTGATCAGGCGACGTTCGCCTTCTTACTTCTCACTGAAACGCATAACGAGTGAGGGGACGTGAAGCGTCCTCTTCTATAAAGCTTCTATTTAGAGGGCGCGAGTCCTTCGAGATTCGTGCACGTGCACGATCTTCCGCAGCTGGGAAACGTCAACAGGTCCTACCGAAGGGACGCCAGATCGATGTGGGTTCCCCGTAACCCCCTCCTTCGGCTTTTCGACATGCCCTCTCCCTAGTCCTGGGAGTCCGACAGAGGTCCAGGCCTAGAGGCGTTATGGGGCGGATCTGACGTTCCCCCTCCTGACGAGAGAGAGGACGTGAAGTGTCCTCTTCTCTAAAGCTTCTTAGAGGGCGCGAGTCCTTCCGAGAGCTCCAACCCTTGCGCGGGGAGGACGCCTCGGAGGACGAGAATAATCCTTCAGGATTCGTGCACGTGCACGAACTTTGGCAGTCTGGGGATTTTCATCAGAAACTGCCGAGGCACGCCAGATCGTGTCCTCGTAACCCTCCTTCGGCTTTCGACATGCCCTCTCCCTGTGGTCCTGGAGTCCGACAGAGGTCTAGACCTAGAGGCGTTATAAGGCCGATCTGACGCACCCTCCACTACACAAGGGGCACTATCACTGCACTTAGCCACTTCACTATTGCTCTCTAAAGCAGCACTTTCGATTCTAAGTTACGAATCGAAAGAGTATAAGAAAAGGGCAACAATAACTATCAGACACTGTTTTAGGGCCCGAAGGCAACATTACAGGGTTAGGAGTAACAATCACAGTAGCACTCTTCACAACAATGAAGGAGAGCGATCACCTCTCGCAGACTATTCATAACCCGTAGGCCATACTATAGGGTTAGGCAAAATAAAGTCTACAGGAAGGTTAGCAGGTTCACTACCCTGACTTTTGTTACTGATTAATTGCGTACATACAAATCATACTTTTTCCTTACGGAATTAGACATGTTTACTGATTAATTGCGTACATACGATCATACGTCTTCCTTACGGAATAGACAAAGTCTCACACTCCTTACATGACAAATCTCAACAAAGAAGCGAGACCCAAACCCCTCGTGCATACCAAGTGCGGATCTACCGAAGCTTTCGGTAGCCACACCCTATCTTTTGCAGACAACACCCTCTGAAACTAGCCTAACTAGATTCAGATATCTTATGCAAAAATGAATCAAATTTCAAATCAATTTAGATAGCGTATGCCTAGCCACAAATCCAAGTAAATAAATCAAAAGACAATTAGGATACTTAGCGGCAATGAAGTTTCCAAAATCTTCTTGACGGAAGGTACTGAAAACAGATGTTTTTCAGCACCGGCGACAGAAAATTATGAATAGAAAATGGAATGGTTTTTCCTGATACCCACCTCCCAGCGGCGGGAATGGGTACTAACCACCTGCCGACCAACTGCGTGTGTCGGAAGTTTTTTGTTAAATTCTGTCGGACTTCAGAAAAATACAGCTATATATATATCTGACAGGTAAGTTTCATGAACAAACTGTTAATTCGGGGCGAACAATGAATAATTGCACACCTACGAATACGAGATATTTTGAAGACAAACTCAGATGTCTGCAAAAATCATTCGCATTATCGCGGTGCGATGCAGCGGGAGACTAATACAGACTTCTGTTACCGTGCGGTAAACAGAAAGATGAAAGAGTCCAAGAGATATCTCTGTTGAAAATTCTCGCAATGTCGAAGGCGATGAAATAGAGCGTCACAGCAGTAGATGGTCCTTCATTATTGCGAGAATCCCCGTTAATCAGAGACCTAAGTCCATGATTGTTGGGTAGTAGATATGGTTCGGTAGTCAATCAAACCAGGGAGAGGAGAGACCGTAACCGACCGTGCATCTCGGAGACCTAGCTGATACTGAGCTGCTATCAGGCAGTTCAATACGCAGTACTCTCGGTGACTCGTCATCCTGAGTTTGCCAGTTATTCCCTTCCAGAAGGAATGCGTTTCGGCTAGAACCATCGAGCATAAAGAATACGCTCGAGCAATTATATTTAAACGAAACGGATTTCGGTAAATACAAAAGCTGATTTGGTGTTGTCGTGACAGTACCAAGTATCTAAAATCGAAACTGATAACTGCTGGGAGGTTGCAGGCAACCCCGAGTTGCAGTTCAATTAAGATACAATTCGTCTCGGTCACAAACCGTAGAGTTAACTACGGTATGGGCCTACCCCCCGGACAATTCAACTGTTAAAAGAATCATGTCGCGAGGGTAATGTACGTAGTATTTGTAGGTTCTGTACCACGACCTCCATCCTAAATTCTTTTCCCCTCGAGGAATGAGAATAAGGATTGGAGATAGACCGCCTTCGTTCTCTAGTCAAGAGAGTGGAAGGAGAAGTCTTTCCCAAAGGAAAGCTTCATGGTGACAGAATACCGAAGACGATAGTTCAAGCCAAACTGGAAGTTCCCGTCCGTTCTTCTCTATTCCAGGTTAATCGCCTACTGTGAGATACTCTTCTTTCAGCAGCAGTCTTCTTCCAAATGCTAGAAATTACAGGAATTCGAGCATAAGCGAGGTTCCGATTATCGTGTTATATCTAGGGGTTCTTGCTCACTTTGGACCGTGCTCTCTGCCTAAGTGTTTGGAGATCGTAAAAAACTCGAATCTTCTGAGTGCGCTAGAAACTTCCGTAGAATTCTAAGCACTCTGCGAAACCCCCACCGAATTCGTCAAACGATATCGGCTGGTGGTCCTCTCGATTCCCGTAGAAATCAAGAAAGGGGCAGGATCCCTCCTCAACGACCGGGGCTTACGTCAGGTAGGACCCGAAGGTCCCCCCGGTAGCGCAGCCCCTAACGTGGGATCTTACAGAGAAATTTCTGTAGGATCCCTCCCCTTTCCCTCGTAGCCGTAAGAGAGAGGGAATGGGGGAGGAATTGGATACTGGCTCGCCTTCCCAGCGGAACTAGCAGTTGGAGAAGAAAAGGAGCAGCCATCGCCTTACGGCGATGGCCTCTCAGAGCCTGGGAAAACGTATCGTCAGGAGAAAACGTTTCCCCCGAGGAGGGTTACGAACTCATACTGTAGGTAAGGGTCTGCCGCCACTGTGAACGTCGTCTGGGTGGGGCTGATCGACACCTGCCAGGAGAGAGCCGATACCGTCCTCCGACTCATTCCAGTCCTCGTCGAGGTCGAAACCTCTCAGGAGGACCAAAGGGGTATTCAAATACGGTGTCCGAAGACACGTAGAAACGCCTCTGTCGCAGTAGAGGAGGTGAAGTAGCTTGTTCGACCGGCCAGAACTGAGAGAGCCTTCTTGTCCGGAGACGAGAGACTACCTGGTTCAACACAGTCGGCAAGCTCCGATCGCGGCAGACCCACCGTCGATTTGGGTTCCCTCTCGGGCCCCAAAACGACTCGAGCCGAGACGTGGCTCTGCTGGTGGGAGCGGCGATCCTTCCCAGAGGTTGTTGTGCTGACGAATCAGTGCCATAACCTCGGCAAAGTTCCTCTGGATCTCGGAAGTCACAGCATCTTGCAGAGTAAGACCGTTAAGCCCGGCACGTCACGTCGCTGGTTCCAGCCGTGGCTGGCACCGGCGAATGGGGGGACCTCTTCCCAGCCTCAGCCCGTGGCCGGTCGTGGACCGTCACGTCATCCCGGGTAGCGAGCTGGTCGCCGCGAGAGCTGGTCTGGTGAGAGTCGCATGAGCGGCTGTCACCAGTCTTCCGCTCCGTGCCGTGAACCAGCGGGCTCAGAGGTCTGGTTCCTGGCTGCACGGTCGCTGGTAGGCGACCGTACACTCGGTACCTCCCGCGAACGAGAGGCTGAGACAGACCCTGATGCAGTGGCATAACCACTGACACCAGGCGAGGAAGTACCGGTGTTAGCCGGTACCCCTCTGGTCCCCGTAGTCTTCTTCCTTGCGGAAGAAGAGATGGGCCCCGCTCCCGAAGGAGCAGGAGGACCAGCGAAAGGAACCCTCCTGTCCCACCGAGGTGAGACGGGTCCCGAGAAGCTCCCGAGGGAGACTTCTTAGGAGGGAGGAGGCAACCTCCTTCTTCCTCAGCTGTGAAGCCTTAGCTGTCGAAGGGGAAGAGGCGGCAGCCGACGACGATGAAGAAGATGAAGACGACAACGACGACACCTTCCTCCTCTTCTTCGTCAGCTTCCTCAGGACAGACGTAAGATCTGCCATCCAGGGCGGAGCCGGGGCTGCTGTAGCCGAAGCCACAGGGCCCGGACGCACCTGTACACGACCAAAGTCTGGGGTAGTACCACCACGAACAGGGACGACGTCAGCAGGTATGGGCATCTCAGGAACAGCAGGCACAGCCAGCAGAGCATCGGCAGGGACAGCCAGTGCAGCAACGGCAGGGACAGCCAGCGCAGCAACGGCAGGGACAGCCAGCGCAGCAACTGCATGGACAGTCTGTACAGAATCGGCAGGTACGGCAGGCAGCACCGGAAACACAGGAGGTGGAGCAGCAGCCAGCAACATCCTGGTACCGGCGGCAGATCCAGGGGCGAGTTCTAGGGCAGTGGAAGTGTGGTCGCGGCAGCGCAGCAACCACGAGTGGCGGCGGCACGCCCCCTCTCGGTACGGCGAAGGGCACTTCACAGCGGCTGTAGGCAAGACTGTTACCACGTGAGGCGAGTACACTAGGTGAGGAGGGACGTCGTCACCTGGAGTCGATATCGTTGTCGTGGTCACCACTCCATGGGTGACCGCAGCAGGCCCAGACATAGAACCGCCGCCCCTGGAACACTAAGGCACGCCCTGCAAATCGAAGGACGCCATACCTCACCAAGGTCCACCCTCGTGGCAATAGCACCTGCGGAAATACAGTAGTAGTGATTAGTGGGGGGGGAAGTCCCCTCGCGCGGGGGGGGTAAGCCCACACCCGGAACGAGCGGAAGACCCCGAATACAATTGTACATCGGGCACCGAGCGCCCCCCCCGCCCCCGCGCTCGACGGATCGGGCGAGGAGAAGAACCCAGATAACCTCCCCCCAAAGGGAAGGGCCATCTGTGGGAGCTGCGCGGGGGGGGGGGGGGGGGGGGATTCTCGTCCCCTCGTTCCCCACCCCCGCACAGCACCCATGTACCCAACAATAATAATAAGAGCCGGAGAGCAATCGTGCCCTCGGCACCGAATGCAAGGGCATAAGGATCAATTCCCTGACTGAGCGGAACTTGAACCAAAATAAATATTGATGCAATCAATAATAAAAGGAATAACATGAAAAATAATCTTGCATTACAATTCACTTCACAATGAATAAGGGCTCGGAGCGAGCGCATTTGCGCCCTCGGTACCGAGCGCAAGGGTAAAAGGATCCATTCCCGATTATGAACGGAAACCTTGATCCATAATGAATTGATGCAATTAAATATATGAAAATGAAAATGAAAAAGTACTGCGCTTGCCATTTTCCACTTCCATACAAAAATAAAAACGGGAAAGGCTCAATTCCCGGGTAAATAGCGGAAACCATTGATCCAAGTAAATAACTTGCAATCTCAATAAAATATGGAAATGAAAAAGAACTGCACTTGCGATTTCACTTCATTCAAATAAAAAGGGGAAAGGATCAATTTCCGGGTAAGAGCGGAAACTGATCCAAAATGAGTATTGCTACAATCAAAATAAATATATGAAAATGAAAAAGAATACTGTACTTGCGATTCCACTTCCATACAGAATAAGTTTTCGTGCCGAGCGCATTCGCTCGGCAACGAGCATACAGGTAAAAAAAAATATAAATGAAAAGGGCACTTACTTAATATTTTCATCTACACATTTCCAACCAAAATATAAGCTCGGAGCGAGCGCTCTCCCGCCCTCGGCACCGAGCATACACAATACGAGGATCATTTCTGGGAAAAATGAATTCCCGCACTTACGCCCTTCAGTCCCGGCACTCGGGTAATCGTAGGGCGTGGAGAAACCAAGATCCTTTAATTCACAATTGAATTCAATGGAAATAAATATGAAATGATTGTACTTACTATTCAGTTTCACTAGATATAGAAAAAGAAAAACACAACCATGCGAAAGCAACGACGATGAAGCGGGCAGAGAGCGATGATACACGTCTACACGCCAGCAGGCCGAAAGCAAAAGTGGTTTGTTTACCTCCCAGTCGCGCGCGCGCGCCTGTCGGACAAGCAGTTAACTACCGAACCCCTTGTTCGAAAGCTTACGACCTATCCAGCTGCCGCTAGTACCTTCCTATTGTAAAAGGACCTCAGGTTTGTATGCCCTGTCGGAACAAATAAATATTAGGAACACCAATTTTGGTTTGCATAACAGTCCTTCTCCACCCAATAGATCTATTAAAAAATAACGTCATTAATAAGGGATTGTTGTTTCTCAGACAACTGCCACTTCATCGTCTCCTCTAATCTACCCCACAAAGGTTGTTGAAGGGGCAGCTGGGTTTACCAGCTTTCCCTTTTCTCACAGATGGCAAGTCCTCTTTCCGCTCAATTTCTGCAGACTTTCTCCCCTCTTCTCTTCTTTAAGGAATACTCTGTAGAATATCCTATTTTCTCAGCATTCTTCAGACATGTCATCACTCCTCTCAACCGTGTAGATTTGTAATTCTCTCTCCACAATTCATTGTGGTACTCACGCTGATGTATTTTAAAGGAGATGAAATTGAAAAACAAATTTCGTCTTAGAAACTTCAAAATAGAAATACTTTAGCCCTTGTCTCAAATTCTACTGAAGGAGGATTTTCTCTCAAAATGCAATCCCTTACTTGACACAAAAACTTAAGGTTCCGAAATCTGATAGCCCTACATTACCTTGTGTTACGACCTGTGTAGGCCGTAGTTCAGGTTCTTTAGATTTTAATTTTTTAAAGGAGTCGTAGGCAGTATATTATTTATGTAACTCGGTGAATTGAGGGAAGACAGAACAAAAACACTGGAAAAATCTAACAACATTTATTACACTTCACTTAAATAAATTCAACCTGGTATCAGGAGTAACCTAAAGCTACTAAGATGAACTCCAACAGACTACAAAATAACTTGGAGGACTAATATACCGAGTCCTCTAAATACCCAAGGTTGACCTACAGCTAATAATCTAAACCCTAACATAGAAAAACTAAACAGATCAAAAGTATGGCTCATATATTAAGCCGGGCCCATAAAAATCAACAAACCATTATCCTATTACTAAATAGATAGGCAGAAGGAAGTCAGGAGAAATGAAAAGGCAGAAAACCTTAAAATTACCTGCCTACACACAAATCATAAAGACTAAACCCAATAACAAAATAATAAAACAACACAATGCTGCATACAAATGCGCCTATAACATTAAACCACATGCATGAATAATTAAATACATGTTCATAAAAGAATTATGTTGAGGGTCATAATTTATAGATACATATATATATATATATATATATATTATATATATATATATATATATATATATAATATATAATATATATCTCCACACTGCACTAACTATCCGTGAGATACTTGTATCACTACTTATCCATATATGGATTAGACGACAGAGAGGGGTTTGAACGTTCATCAGCATCAGAGGGAGTATCATTAACACCAAGGTAAACGGGCTGGGCGTATCCATAACGATAAATGAAAAGATCGTAACTTTACCTGGGTAATGACTCCCTACGTTCCTCCTAACGGACCCTCGGTCCACAGACGAGCAGCGTAGCAGATGTGATGACGCTCTTTGATCACGGCTATAGTACCTCCAACAGTGCCGGGACGGAACGACAGCACCGTCTTCCCGCGGGATCCTCAGGCAGGGAAAATGACGCAAAGCGAAGGGAGGTCGCAAGTGACACATACACTTGCAGGACGTAACAAGCGGGAGGTGGCTATCGCAGTGACAATAGCCCCTGCATACGTGGGCCGTGATCCAAAGAAGTGTACAATTTACCGCAGGTGGCTCAAAGACACCAGCGAAACAATCCTCCAAAGGCACAATTCCTTATGAGGAAAAAGAAAAGGCGTCCATCAACGGCTGCTAAATTAGGATCTACGTCTGAGATCAAGGTAGGGTCCGAACTCCTCGTCCCAGGCAGCAGCAGTCTCGTCCACGGTTCTCAACTAAAACCCAAACACCTCGAAGGAAAAAAAATAGAAAAAAAAATAAAACCAGAGTGTAATGGGCCCATGTCACTAATTAACGAAGGCGGAGGGGTTTGCGAAGGTTATCGCAGCACTCTTATGAAAAGGGCAGTTAGCAATTACTCTGCCGAAGGCGACCGAATTTATTTATAAACAATGAAATAACTTAATTTAACATGACACCTTCCTCCCCCAAGAAAAATAATTTTCATTCACTAAATGCAAAATTTTTTTTATGATAAGCCACATGGCTGGACAAAACATCAGAAAATGCAGGGCCACAAAAAGAAAAAAAAAATTAAGGGTACATTCTAATGCTACTATAAACCACTGATAAGATCAAATATCTTAAACCAAAGCAAAAAAAAAAAAAAATAACGAGTCTTAAACCTAGTATCTACAGTAATAAACCAATATCAAGGTAAAAACATCTTAAACCTAAACAAAAGGACAAGAACATAGCAAGTTATAAATACATCACCAAACATTTGGACAGAAATTCAATCCTATACCTGTCAACAATAAATTTTAGTAGGCATACAAAGAGGGAAAAAAAAAAAACTAGAATTATCCACACCAACCCAGGTCCTGGAACAATTTACAAGAGCACAAACCTTTTACCCGAACTAAATATATACATACTACCGAGACATGGATGTAACCTCAACACATGCAACCAGGAATACGGAGAGCGCCTAATTAAACAGAGGGAGAGGCCCAAAACTTAGATACGTGAGAGAGCATCCGCGATGCAGTTATCCACCCCTTTAATGTGTTTTATAATTAAATTGAACTCTTGCAGCTGAAGGGCCCAACGAAGAATCCTCTGGTTTGATCCCTTCATACGTTCAATGAATACCAACGGATTGTGGTCGGTCCAAATTTCTATGGGGAACGAAAAGTTGGTTACATATGGTTTAAAATGTACCAATGTCCGCACCAATGCAAGAGCCTCCTTCTCAATGGTGGAGTACTTTCTTTCCGCCTCCAGTAACTTACGGCTGTAGTAAGATACGGGGCGTACTTCACCATCATCACTCCTTTGAAAGAGGACTCCCCCAATTCCTACGTCACTGGCATCAACGGCTATGATGAATGGTTTCTGAAAATTGGGAGAAACCAATATTGGATTAGACACGAGTAACATCTTAAGTTTTAAAAATGCTTCTTTGCATCGAGAAGACCAAATAAATTTCTGCCCTTTTTTCAATAAATTAGTTAGAGGCTGTGCAAGGTCAGAGAAGTTTCGGACAAACCTACGGTAATATCCCAACATACCCAGCACTTTACGAACCTCTCTGACATTACACGGTCTCTTCAAAGCAACTATGGCCTCGAGATTGGCTTGCTTAGGAGCCACTTTACCCAAGCCAATCTCGTGACCCAAATAACTAACTTTAGCTTTCCCAAAGTCACATTTACCCAGATTCACAACAAGACCGGCGGCCCTAAGTGCCTCAAAAACTTTTCTTAATCTTACCAGGTGGGTCCGCCAGTCATTGCTGTGTACCACCAAGTCATCTATATAGATTTTCTGTACCTTCCAGGCCACAAATCACCCTGTTCATCAGACGCTGGAAAGTACAGGCAGCGTTCTTCATCGTAAAGCCCTGGGGAGGGTGTCCACAAATGCTGAAATTTCACGGGCACGGCCAGATAGGGGAACCTGCCAATACCCCTTTAAACATCCAATTTTGTAATGAACCTAGCAGGACCTATCAGGTCCCAGACAATCGTCAATACGGGGAGAGGAAAGGAGGAATCATTTTTAGTAACAGAGTTTACTCTCCTATAGTCAACACACATACGATATTTACCATCAGGCTTCTTCACCAAGACTATAGGAGAACTCCATGGGCTTACTGATGGTTGTATGAGATTGTGCTCCAGCATGTATTTAATTTCATCTTCCACAATGGCACGCTTCTCTGGACTGAGGCGATATGGGCTTTGTTTAACCGGAGAAGCGTCCCCAACATCCACATCGTGCTGGAGCAACCTCGTCCTTCCTGGAGAGACCTGAAACAAGTCAGAAAATTCCATAATTAAGCTTAATATATCTTGTTTCTGAGGTGCCTCCAGATGTTCTAACCCTTCTTTTAAAACACCTAAATTTTGTAAGTTATTACCTAGAGCATCTGAAGGCACCTGGTCCAAAACATCTTCCAAGTTTTCCTCCACAGGTGCAACCACACTCATAACTGGCTCAAAAACAATGGCCAAAGGATCCCGTCTATCAGAAGAGTAAGACTTCAACCTGTTTATGTGGAAAATTTTACATTTACGTCGAGTTCCAGGGGCTTCAACTTTATAATTGACCTCAGACAACTTTCTCAACACCTTCCAGGGGCCCTTGTACCTGGGTTCAAGGAAGTTGTCTGGGTCTGTACTTAAAAACTAATACTAAAGTCACCTGACTCAATGATCATACCTTCACTTCTGGTCAAATTTGGTTTTGGATCATAGCTTGGGAAGCAGACAAATTATCTTTGGCATACTTCCAAGCTACGGCTAACTTGGACTTAAGTTCACTAACAACTTCTCCCACCGTACGCTCTCCTCTCTGATTTGCTTCAAGCAATTCATGGAAGATTTCCAAAGGTCCTTGAACCTTGTGCCCAAATATTAATTCAAAGGGAGCAACGCCGGTAGAAGAATTGGGAAAATTCCTTATGGCAAAGAGAGCAAAGGGAAGCCCCTTATCCCAATCCTCTCCTTGCTCATAAAAATATTTTTTTAATATATACTTAAGGGTCTGGTGAAATCTTTCCACCACCCCCTGACTCTCAGGATGGTAGGGTACACTGGTAATGTGCTGAATGGCCAGTTCAGCACACTTAACTTCTTAAACTACCCGCTACCTTGTAAAATTCGAGCCGCAATCTGACTGAATTTTACAAGGCAGTCCATATCTGGAGAAAAATTCCACTAATTTGTCAAAGACAGCTTTTGAGGTTACTTTCCTCATTGGAAAGGCCTCAGGAAAACGTGATGCTCTATCCATTATGGTCAGGAGATGCGTAAACCCTGACTTCGTCCTAGGCAGAGGTCCTACCACATCAATTACCAATTCTGCAAAGGGTTCTCCAATTGCAGGAATTGGGTTAAGAGGAGCCTTGGGAATAGGTTGATTGGGCTTACCCATCACCTGACACACTTCACAAGTTCTTACAAATTTCTTCACCGAAGACTTCATTTCTGGCCACCAAAAACATTTACTTAACCTACAAAAAGTTTTACTCAAGCCTAAGTGGCAGAAAAGGAGTCCTCATGTGCAAAGCTTAACACAGCCTCCCTAAACTTGGTAGGTACGACAATTTGTTTCAAACAAGAAGTCACATTTAGTTGATGAGTTGGGGGACGACTGACCCTATACAACAATCCTTTCAAAACAGCAAACCTAGGCTTGGTCAAATCGTCCGTATTACCTAACTCGAATGAAAATTCATCTTTTTGGGCCTGTACGAAAGAGAGACGGTCACAATCAGGTTTCAATAATTTAAATATTCCAAAACTAGAACTACTACTACTACTACCTTCTACTAGCCCGGGCTTCTCTACCTCTACTTCTAAACTACTTAAATTTAGGTCATCATCATTATCAGCTTCCGCTGCACGCTTAGCAGAGGCTCGAGTAGTTATTGCCACAGGGCAAGCCGAGACCGAAACAATAGGAAATAATTCCTGCCCCTCTGCACTCAACATATCATTCCCAAGGATTCCGTCTATTCCTGGTATTGGCAGGCTCTCAACTACCGCCAGCTCGGTAACCTTGTGATACCCTGGGAAGGACAACTCCACCCTTACTAAAGGAGCAGAAACCACCGTATCGGGAAATCCTCCCAGGACCACATATTCTCCAGTATAAGGAACTAAGTTAGACAAGGACCCTGCCAACACCAAAGATCTAGCGGATCCCGTGTCCCTCAAGAATTTAACATTAAGTGTAGAGGTCTGATTTCAATTTTCCTGGGTAGACATATTTGTTAAATGGTCATAAATTACCAGTGGAATCCAAACAATACAGGTTTACTTTTACCTACATCTGGTTCATTACTAACCTGGGGATCAACAGTTTTGCCATTCTTACTCTCTGAAATAGAATTATTTGAAATTAATGAGATTGGCGTAGGCCGATTAGCATTATTTTGATTCTTTTGGAGGTAACGGCTCCTGGCTCTGCATTCAACTTGTCGATGCCCTGGCTTATTACACCAAAAGCAATTACCTCTAACTTGATTGGTTTTACCCGAATTGCCACGGTTAGAAAAAACCAGTGTGTGCCCACCACTCGAGTCCTTTCTGAGGCCACTACCAACATGATTACTCATGCTACTATTTGGAGTACTAGACTGATTTTTAAAGGGGTTATTTGACTTAGAAGACAAACTACTATTATTATTAGGGGATGAGGACGAGAAGTTACCTGACCCACCCCGATGGGTCAGGACAAACTCATCAGCTACCTGGGCCGCCTTGGATAACGTTAAAATTTTAGTGTCCTCCAGGTGAACCCTCAATTCTTTGCTACACACCTTCTTAAACTCCTCCAGTACCATCAGTTCCCTCAAAGAAGAGAAAGAAGCAACTTGACGACTTTTCAGCCAGTTGTCAAACTGCTCCTCCTTGAGACGAGCGTACTCAACATAAGACATAGAATTGGGCTTGCCAGTGGTTCGGAATCTCTGGCGATAGGCCTCAGGGACCAATCATAGGCCCTGAGAACCAAAGCCTTTACTTTGTCATAATCTCTGGCAAGACCCTCTTCCAATGAATTATACACCCGGAGTGCCTTGCCCCTCAATCTACACTGTATGAGTACCGTCCACATTTCTGTGGGCCAAGACAACCGGGTGGCAACTCTCTCAAAAGCTTTAAAAAATTCTGGTACGCTCCCCTCATCAAAAATTGGAACTAACTTTAGAGCAGCTGAAATATTAAATTTGTCTGATGATGAGCTATAGGGAGAGCTAAAATGATTAGGGGACCCTTGCACCTTGGCCAACTCAAGCTTAAGCTTGACCAACTCAATCTCATGTTTCCGGACCCTCTCGTCCTCCTCAAACTGCAATTTCAATAACTCAATCCTCTTACAAATTATATTGAATTCCTCCTGCCCCTGGGCCAATACAGGAGTGGAAGGTGCTACATGGTTGGGTACAGCCTCTTCAGCTAAAAAAGGATTAGTTGATATATTAACATTTGTAAGAGTCCTGGCCGGAGTAGGAAAATTGGCCGGACCTTGATACATAACCTTTACTGCAGGGGGATCAGCGAACAGGGACAAACCAGGATTTACGCTTACATCATCGACTATGACCCCTCTTGGTCCGACTCAAGATCAGTGCCACTCTCAAAATCACTGGCTAGGCCTCTAGCTACCTCATTGCCCTCAGCCAAACCTAGGGACACTTTTTCCTTAACCAGTTTTAACAAATTGGCCCAAGTGACAGAGGACTTATGAGGGATCTCCAACCACCGGGCACACCGTACCAAATAAGCCCTTGTCAAAACTCCTAGATATTTTAAACAGTCAGCCAAACCCAAGAATTCTGACGGGTCAAAAGTAAAGTCCTCCATTTTAATGAAAATTATATCCTAAGGGGAAGGAAAGCAACTAGACCCAAAAATCAAATATCAACAATAAATACTGTCACACCCCTCCAGAGCTGAACTGCTTCCTCAAACACCGAGTACACCTGCGTACGATCCTGTCACGGTCGCCACTTGTTACGACCTGTGTAGGCCGTAGTTCAGGTTCTTTAGATTTTAATTTTTTAAAGGAGTCGTAGGCAGTATATTATTTATGTAACTCGGTGAATTGAGGGAAGACAGAACAAAAACACTGGAAAAATCTAACATTTATTACACTTCACTTAAATAAATTCAACCTGGTATCAGGAGTAACCTAAAGCTACTAAGATGAACTCCAACAGACTACAAAATAACTAGGAGGACTAATATACCGAGTCCTCTAAATACCCAAGGTTGACCTACAGCTAATAATCTAAACCCTAACATAGAAAAACTAAACAGATCAAAAGTATGGCTCATATATTAAGCCGGGCCCACAAAAATCAACAAACCATTATCCTATTACTAAATAGATGGCAGAAGGAAGTCAGGAGAAATGAAAAGGCAGAAAACCTTAAAATTACCTGCCTACACACAAATCTTAAAGAGTAAACCCAATAACAAAATAATAAAACATAACACAATGCTGCATACAAATGCGCCTATCACATTAAACCACATGCATGAATAATTAAATACATGTTCATAAAAGAATTATGTTGAGGATCATAATTTATAGATACATATATATATATATCTCCACACTGCACTAACTATCCGTGAGATAACTTGTATCAATACTTATCCATATATGGAATAGACGACAGAGAGGGGTTGAACGTTCATCAGCATCAGAGGGAGTATCATTAACACCAGGTAAATGGGCTGGGCGTATCCATAACGATAATGAAAAGATCGTAACTTTACCTGGGTAATGACTCCCTACGTTCCTCCTAACGGACCCTCGGTCCACAGACGAGCAGCGTAGCAGATGTGATGACGCTCTTTGATCACGGCTATAGTACCTCCAACAGTGCCGGGACGGAACGACAGCACCGTCTTCCCGCGGGATCCTCAGGCGGGGAAAATGACGCAAAGCGAAGGTCGCAAGTGACACATACACTTGCAGGACGTAACAAGCGAGGTGGCTATCGCACGTGACAATACCCCTGCATACGTGGGCCGTGATCCAAAGAAGTGTACAATTTACCGCAGGTGGCTCAAAGACACCAGCGAAACAATCCTCCAAAGGCACAATTCCTTATGAGGAAAAAGAAAAGGCGTCCATCAACGGCTGCTAAATTAGGATCTACGTCTGAGATCAAGGTAGGGTCCGAACTCCTCGTCCCAGGCAGCAGCAGTCTCGTCCACGGTTCTCACTAAAACCCAAACACTCAAAGAGAAAAAAAATAAACGAGAGTTAATGGCCATTCACTAATTAACGAAGGCGGAGGGGCGAAGGTTATCGCAGCACTCTTATGAAAAGGGCAGTTAGCAATTACTCCTGCCGAAGGCCGAATTTATTTATAAACAATGAAATAACTTAATTTAACATGACACCTTGTTTATATACATCTGTCGACTTGAAGTTCTCTCCTCTTGGCCTTTTCAAGACCGATTGAAATCTCTCTTCTCCTTTTAACCTTCTCAAGGCAAAGCCCTCTCTCTGCTCAACCTTGAAGTTATTATGGTACTCTCAAATGTGTTCTGTAAAATACTGAATAATTATTAAAATAAAAATATGTGCCCTTTTCTCTTATATGAATTCTACCCCAGTATTTGTACTCTATTGCATCCCTTTACTAACCTTATCAACATTCATGTTAGGCTTGCATTTAGAATAAAATTTATTCTAAATGCAAGAACTCAGTTTTATATTTATTCCCGAGATGTGCAAGGCTTGCCTAAATGTCTCATTCCTAACATACTTTAGGGAAAAAAATGGGGGGCACGGAAAGTTAAGAGGCAATGACCAAAAGATATGGATGTCAAATAGAATTGAATATACTTTGAGTTCATTCAGCACTGAAACAGATATCAATAGCAAAAAGTTTGAAAGGTGTAACAGGAGGAAAACCTCACAGTTGCACAATGAATCAATTGTTAGAAGAGGGTGGAAAGTAAGAACAAACAAAAGAGGATATGAGGTGAGCTGCAGTAAAAGGAACTCAAGGGGTTGCAGCTAAGGGCTGACGGCATGCTACAAAGAACCTCAGGTAAAGCTTGAAGTGTACTGCAAGAGGTGCACTGATGGCACAGGAGATATAGATGTAGAGCAAGGAATGCAGTTTACCCTTTTGACTAACATCTTAACTTACGGAGAAGGCTAACATTGTCATTAGTTAGAGGGTAAAGGACAGTTTTAAAGAGAAAATAAAGTTATCACTTCAACATCAAACTTTCTCATTCCATATGAAACAAGGCCAGCCAGCAAGGTTCTCCTCTCTAGGCATCACCAAATAATCCATGAATTTTTGTGTTTGCCCATGAAGTATACTTGAGCTTAGGATGGTGTTATTACTAACAGTGAAAGTGATCCTTGCTTGACAATAAAAAAAAAAAAAATCTGTCTATCCCCACTTCTGATGAACCCAACAGATGAAAGATTTGCTTTATACAAAATTACCAACTCACTGCCACAAACTGGTCAGACAACCTGAACAGAACATTAGAGAAGGAGGACAGATACTATAAGAGCTAGCACACTGATATAGCTTGAAGAATCGTTAATGCCTATATATAAGAAATCCCCAATCCAAATCCAGTTGAAGAACGCAAAGTTACTGTAAAAGGAGAGGTCAACTACCATATTTAACACTGAAGTGAGGCTTTATGCAGTCAGGCTTAGCAGAGCAAATTGCATTAAAAAGATAATATGTAACATTCGTAGTAGAATGACTGCTTCAACCATACAAGGCCATACTGTAAGGCTTACACAGAGAGCTGTCAATATTGTTTACGTGTCAACATTACAGGGCCTGCAAGCCTATTGCCTATTCATGACCAATAACCAAAAACGTCGGAAGACTAGTTGCAGTCTGTTTATAATTATAGGAGAGGAAGCAAGAACAGCAGTTTAACTTGACACCCAACACCCGCCCCCTGGCCCCCACCCAACCTTACACACATCGTCGTGCAGAATGACAGAGCTTCCAACACTAAAAGATTTAAAGTGCATGCAAAATTCATGAAAAACCTAAGGATACCCCTCAAGAGAACTGTTACCTCTGCACTCAAACTAGTACCCATTTTTTTGATAATAGGAAAGAACTTTCATAGTTGAAAAACAAATGCAGTAGGGTGTGTAGCTTACATTACAGAAGACTGACCAAGCCAAGTGTCAAGGCAAGGAAACACTGATATTAACCAGAAAAGCCACCTAAAGCAAAAACCTCTTAAAAAATATGCCTGGTCTGTACTGCTCAAGTGGCCAAATTACAGAGCCTACCTGGTGAACAAAATGTTTAACACCTGAAGATCCAAATTATAACTGCTAATTTCCAAATAATTTTAAATCCTACAACACATTCAAGCACACTGCAAGGAACACGACACTACGGATGAAAATGAAAATTCCACTAAGGTTGTATAGAGATCAAAGAATTGATACTGACCTTTCCTTGATTCACAACTGATGGTTATAAGCAGTGATCAAGAGAACAAACTGGCCCTCAAAAATTCTGTGTTCAAGAGCAAGCTTTTACCTGAAGACATGACCTGTAAAGAAAAAAAAAAAAAAAAAAAAAAGGGTGACCATCAGCCATGAAAATTTTTTCATTGTGGTACTTTTGGTATGCAATAATTAAGCAAAGAGATTATGCAAAAATTGCTTGGCATTTATGTGAGCGCACATGCTCGAAATATGTGCAAAAAGATTCCTAATGTGTTTTTTTCAACTTGAAATCACTTTAAATTTAGTAATACTCCTAAAATGCATCATTATACATTCATTTCGAACGCTATTATGCAATTGCGGAGCAATTCGTGCGTGTACACACGCTCCTGAAAGTGCCGCAAAAAGAAAATTTATCGAAAAAAAAATATCAAAATTAACATTTAATTGTTTAGTTTTATTTTCCTACCTAGCATTATTATAAACATTTTAATACTATTTTGCACTCAATGATACGCAAAACAATAATAATAGACTGGATTTTTTATGTTTTAAACCAACAACCAATAGCAGGTGAACACACTGGTATTTTTTTGTTAAGAAACTACCGACAGCAGGTGATCATTCTCTGGTAGTTTTTGTTTTAAACCATGAACCAGTATTAAATTACAGACTAAAAATATAACAATACTATTCAATGGTAAAGTTACTATTAACAAACCTTGCATGATATACTTAGCATAATAATTTATTTTAATGACTGATAATAGTAAGGCCACTATTTCCAAGACCACCGAGGTGTTTTCGTGGTTCCATTGTTTTACTTATGAACTGGAACATTAAACTTATATGGCATCATGAGGTAGCGAGCCATGGATACATCTAGTGTCCTTTTTGTGGACAACTTACTGTGGTAAGCAGATAAACTCAGCAATAGGTTCATTGCAACAGGTAGGCTACAACCTATTTGACTTTCCTCTGGATGACTTTTGACTGCAATATAAATACAGTCTGCATTATACTAGGTAGAAGTTGTGAGCAAGAAGGTCAAGTGCAATATAAAGAAAGCCTGTTTTAGCCTACATTGAATTTTAGTAGGAATTCATGTCAACCAATGCTTAAAACAGTCGAATAGGTATAGGCTAGCCCAAGTCAAAGAACTCTCATTGTAGCCTACTATACCAAACAATGTCACGGGAGGATTTTCCTTCACCATGACATTAAGATACGAGAATAATAATACTATTTGTATACATATACACTTTTGTCAGTCTTCTTGCCTGGAGACAGGGGTCGGAGAATGGTACTGTGTCATTGTTGACACGGTGGGTATGAAGACTGACGTTTATGCTGCCTGGGAAATAAGGTAGGCCTGTCCTACTTGCTATTACATGATATTCCTTGTGTGTATGGGTCTTACTATTGATGAAAGGGACATCATTTCAGTAGCTCCCACATGTCGAAAGATTGAAATTAGGAATGAGCTGATCCCTGAAAGCATGCATGTTGTACCTGAACAAGGATGCACCAGAGAGAAAAAGCTGGAAAATTTGATTGCACAGCAAGATTGGTCACATTTAGATGATGAACAGCAGGCCCAATTAAAGAATCTAGTCATGGAAAATCATCAAGTTTTCATAGTGGAGAATAATGAAATAGGAAAATTCAAGGGAGTTCAGGGACATATTAATGTTAGTGATTCCGAACCAGTTAGGTCACCGATGTATAGATACCCTGAGAAAGCCAAGCAGCTTATTGCAAATATGTTGGAGGATATGGAAGCTAAAGATATAATTGAGCCATCCACAGCTGCATGGTTAAGTCCTATAGTCTTGGTAAGGAAACCAGACAATTCTCAAAGAATGTGCTTGGACTATCGAAAAGTAAATACCCACCTTCAAACTGACATCCATCCTTTGCCTAGGTTAGAAGAGTTAGTTGAGTCAGCATCAGGGAATCAATTTTATGCTTCATTGGACATGAAAGATGCTTATTATCAAGTAGAATTAGATGAAGATAGTAGAGATCTGACAACGTTTAGTGATGGAGTCTCCTTATATAGGTTTAAGAGGTTACCGTTTGGTTTGAGTTGCAGCCCAGCTATATTTTCAAGAGTAATAGGTAATATCTTGGCTCCATTACTAAAAAAGGGATACAAAGAATTATTTAGATGATATTGTAGTATGGGCACCCAGCTTGGAAGAATTAATTGAGAGATTAAAAAACTTATGAAGAAGCAGTTTATTGGCTCAGCCACTCTGTTACAGGCATGGCAAGAGATAACTGCCATGACTTACTATTTTGATGAACCTCCTAGTTCCTTTATTAATAAATTACAGTGTAAAATCTCAGCATTAACTTTGAAATTCCCCAATGATCCAATTCCAACATCAGATAAATTCCTTAAGACAAAGGTTTATTAGGGATTAAATTCACAGGCCCAAGCCAAACTAGTTGATTTCTTAGCAGACCATATTCCGTTGGAAAATTTCATGACATGGGCCGAGGAAGAATATTATAGGGCTCAAGGAATGAATAGTAGTAATGGGAATAGAGTCTTGCCAATTTCAGGCACGGGGAATCCTCAGTCATCAACCCCAATAACAGATGTTCAACAAGGGGAAATACAAAGAAGTGAGCTAGATCATTTAAGAAAGAAACTTGAAGAGTTAAATAAAAAACTGGAGAAAGTAAACATGAAGAAACAAAAGAGTAATAGTAAATATTGTGCCTTTTGCAGAGTGACTGACCATAATCTGTCTGATTGTCCTCTTGATCCTCCCAAGGGAGTTTGTTTTGATTGCTTCCAACAAAATCGTAGGAGAGGTCATGTAGGATGTCCAGGAAAAGGAGGAAAATTGCCTAGGAAGAAGTTTCCCAGAGCATTCATCCATCAGTTTATGCTGTATGAAGGCTTGTTATATCCGAGTGCTGACAAGCATGACAATAGTATTCAGTTAAGACTTGTGGTACCGCAGGAGCTTAGGAAAGCTGCTTTGAAGTTTGGTCATGAGTCTGTTGTTAGTCATTTAGGGAGAAGGAAAACTATTGATGCCCTGGAGACTTACTTCTATTGGCCTTCACTTAGATCTGATGTGGTTAAGTTTGTTAAAGAATGCATTACATGTCAGGTTCATAAAGACAGTCCATCCTTACAGCATAAATTCCAAGAACTCCCACCAGTACATAAACCCTTGGAGTGTATCAGTATTGATTTGACAGATATGATGTCTGGTGCAAATGGGTACCGTTATGTGCTTACAGTGATTGATCATTATTTAAATGATTTTGGAATTCCAGGGTGTGTAATTCTTGACAATGGTGCTGAATTCACATCACAACAATTTAGAGATCTTTGCCAAAAGCACAACATAAACACTGGTTTCATCACACCATACCATCCTGAAGGTAACAGCATATCAGAAAGAATGCATAGGACTATGAAGACCCTGTTGAATGTCATGTGTCAGGGTCATCCTTATCAGTGGCCAACCTATTTAGGCGAGACCCAACGAGTCCTTAATTGTGCTTTACACGCAACAAATTATAACTACATTGCCATCACTTGATGAAGTGAGTGATTCTCATATCGCCAAAGTTCATGAGATAATCCAAAGGACCCACTTGGAGAGGTCAAAAACATTCACTTCATCAAGGATGGCAATGTAGTTATAATTTGTCTAGCAGGTCTCCTGCTAAAGAAGACATAATGTGGCTGTTCACCTGTTTCTGCGTGGACATTATGACTATTTTTTATAAATATAGTTAGGCTACATGTATATAAATTCATGGAAAACTTAATTACATGGGACTTTGCCTGTACCCTCATTAAACTAACCTAACTTTGTGGCCTATTGTAACCTAGTCAAAATCAGCCATGTAAACTTTGCATAGGCTATCCTTAACGATTTTTGAAGAAGCCTAGGCTAGACTATATCCTGTTAAAAAGCACCTTAGCCTAATTTTACCTCAATTTAGAGTAAGTTTTTCTCAGAAATCTTTCAGGTAACCTTACCCATTGACATATGTTGTTTTACCCTAGTACTGTTTGGAGTAGGGTATCAAATGATTTACACCTTACTGTAAATTAATTGATTCTAGGGTTGCTCCATGTTTGATACTTATCCTATTATGAGGAAAGCAATTCCCATAATCTGTAGTTAATGTAATTTTTTGAAGTCTCAATATAGAGTTATTTTTTTTTTGTAGTTTTAAACTACGTACTTGTGTTGATTTCTGGAAATAAAAAATTAAATAAAATGAATATTTCCAGGGATCTAGTCCAGGAATCCAGTCCAGAGATCTAATCAAGGGATCTAGTCCAGGAGTTCTGAAGACTATACTCTGTTTTTTTTCATCTGTCCACCCGCCTGTGGTGTTTATGTTTGGCAATACTGCGTCCCGGGCTTTAGATAGTCACATTCAGCTTACATTCAACGATTATAATAATATCCTATTTCGAATATTAACGGTGTAATTCGCATACAGTAAATTATTAAAAAACTTTTCAGTTGCAATGTACACCCAGATATCCTTTTATTTACCTAAAACTTACGCATAGCGTAACTATCTAAAGCCCGGGACGCATTGTTGCCATACAAAAACACCACAGGCAGATGGACAGATGAAAAAAAAACAGCGTATAGGTAATTAATCAAGTCCAGGAGACTAGGCCTGGGAGAAATTTGGCATGATGTAATGAGTAATAAAGAAACAAGCTGAGTACCAGGAATTTAAGTTTTCCATGAATTTATATACATATAGCCTAACTATATTTATCAAAAATAGTCATAATTCCTCATTCAAAAGAATTAAGTCTAGGGTAGGCCTTCTTAAATTACTGTATAGCCTAGTCTAAGATCATGATCGGCAGTGGAAATTTCCATGAGAGGTAGGGGTAACCCCAAGATGCCCTGTAGGATGGCCATGTTGTGGTACCCTTTGGCACTGGTATTTGCAAAAACTGTATACAAACAAAACACTTATAACTACTTTCTTAACGTTTTACGACCCTATCAAACGCAAAGTTGCAACTCAAACTAACTCAGCAATATTTCATGACACCTAATGAACGTGAAGTATCTTTCACGACAATGAAAATTTTCCTCGTTAAGGCATTGCAACATGTTTGACTGGGCATGCAACTCTGCACTTGAATTTCTCGTCTGCTACTGTTCTTTCATGACAATGATCTGTTCCAAATAATGCCCTAACGGTGATATTACAACTTTAAAAGCTTACCTAGCAAGGGATAGATAATCATTTGTATTAATAATTTGGTAAAGTAGCCAAAATGAAGAGCGGACAGGTTGACGTCCTCACACGAAAGCATTCGTGATCCTTACATGTGTCTTTTAGTGTTACCAAAATGCAGACGAAAGATTCAGGGCAGCATTCCCATACTCAGAGCGAAAGAAAAATAAAACGGGACTGGCTACACTGCCACACTCGTGTCCACAACAAAAACATTTCACAGTTCCAATTACTCTTACAACAGTAGTGTAAAGATATTAGAGGAGGATGATGAATAAATTCCTAAATAAATCACTAATAATTAAAGGAATATTTTTCCCATTACAACAACACCCCGTGTAGCCTATGCCAACCTACACCCAGTGTTGTCTGTGTCCAACAACTCCCGGAGTAGCCTGTGTCCAACAAATCCCAGTTCAGGACTTGTAAAGCTTTGGAAAAAAACAATTTAAATGTCATAATAGGCAAGACTAATAATGGTAGCAGTAGTCAGGTAAGGCAAGCAGCACACAAAAAGTTACCAACAAGCAAAGAAAGGGCAAACACAGCAAAGTAAACCTAAGAAGGATAAACTTACATACTTTAAGTGCATAGAAACCCCAGAAGAAATTTAAAGCATGCTGTAGCCTATATGGTAAAAAGCATTATTGCAATAATTGGGACAAGGGCCCTGTGTCAGGTAAAAAGGTTGCAAACATGATACCTGTGATAGAATAAGGTTCTATCACACAGGTACTCAAGAATTACATTAGCTCAGACATATAAGTTAAGTACAGTATAGTGGTAGGGAAATAGGCAAGTTTCCAATGACAATAGTCAAAGGAATGGGACAAACCTTTTGGGCCTAGGTGGGTTAAGGGAAATAAAAGTAGACTGGCATAGTATTCTAAGGGTTACAGGTTCAAAACAGGAGCCTACATTAGAAATTTCACTAACCTAACCTATCCTCATTACATTACTAGGTTTCAGTGCTCATATATACATGTAAAAATATTAAAAGACCATCTTTCTTCTTCCACAGCTAAAACTTCAGTATAGATTAATGAAATACCATACTTGTGCCACAATGCCATACCTACAATTAAGCCTAACTGTAAAGCACATGCATTTTTCATGTCACTGAAGTACGTCACTTAGGAGATCTCAAGATTCCTACAGAGGTTCGTGATACAAATATCATTAAGCAGATATTCAGTAACTTCAGAGAGCTGATACTCTTGAATGTATTTCTAACACTGTAATATATATTGCATTGCTGTTATAAAACTAGTTATTTCATTTTTGGCAATAATTTTAGCTCTAGTATGACTGCATAAATTTGATTATTCATGTGTTTTTGTTATACTGTACCTATACTTGTTCCCCTCAAAGTTACTGTACCATCAGAAAGAGTTTTTTCAAACAGGTCTGCCCAGCATTATAACAAAAGGACTCAAATTTTCTGATGTGCATTCAGAGGAAATGTAAATCCTTACTACCCAATGACAATGTAGTGATACTGATGGTGGATGAAACTCGCGTATTTAATACCATATTTTCATTTTAAAGGCAAAAATATTGTTGGTTCAGCCTTTGGCTATGGTGTAGTTGAACAGGTAAAATCTAAATTCAAGTAAGTTGCACAAATTCACAATTAAAGCATAAAATCTGATGTTCTGCACTGCACACTGAAGAAAGTAATTATAGGCTTAGAAAAAAATCATTTTTAGTGTTTTGCATGCTAATATCATAATGCTATCATTGGGAGAGCAATGTCCTATTTTCCCAGGATTCCTCAGCTGTCTATAATGTGTCCTCGCCCATTACATAGTAACAAATGCCCTCTTTCATGTAAGTTTCAGTAAAATTGTTAAAATATATCGGCTTGGCCAAAAAGTTATAAAAAAACAATGAAGTTACCTCGGTTCTTGATGTCAATAATTTGGAAAACGAAATTCATTATGCTCGATTCAGCCTTTTGAAAAACTTTATGATATGTAGATGTTTACTCTATGAACATTCATAAAAACTTTTATTAAAGGATTATCTCCCTACACCTTTAAGAAACAAAATGTTCATTTTACTAATATCCAATGAATATACCGTTCAAGCTTTACTAACTATTGGAAAAAATCATTCCCTTTTTATTCAGAATGCAAATGTCAAAATTTTACATTTGGTCGACAATCACGAATTTAAACGTTTAAATGTCAAAGGGTAAATAATAGATAAGCTGCTCAATAAGTAATGAAGGTTATAGTACAGAAAAACAGAAAAATTAACAATATGGGTTTCTACTAACATTTCATTGAATAATTGTTGTTCAAGAAAATAACTATTGTAGCCAAAGAGAAAGTTAGAAAATTTAAATAGTACCAAATAATGACTCTGTAAGAGAATTATTTCATTCACATATACTAGTAGAAAGAACCATGTTTTTTTGTGATGTAAATCCATGTACTGCTGTTTGTTCTTTGGTAGACACTGTACTGTAACTAAACAAATTGTTTTGGTTCGCATTTTATATTAATCTTATAACTTATGTTTCGAGTTAAGTATTATTTGTTGTACACTCATTAGTGTAGACGAGAAAATAGGTAAATAAATAACTGGCAGAAGAAAAATGATAGATTTTGGCTAGGGTTTGTTTACATTTCTTTCATCTGGCATAGCAGCTCGGACCACCCTTGCTTACGTCACAAAACATCTAACAGGTCTTCTATCTCGGTGGTCTTTATTTCGCTCCCTTTTTTGTGTGTTAGGAATCCAATCATTCACATTTCTCACATGTCTATGCCCTCCCGAAGGGCCTGGGTTATCCAGAGATTTTAGTTATCCATAACAATAAAAAAATTACGGAGGAATGAACGAAAAACAAGTTGAAGGCACTTACACAACCAACCGTGGTAATTTTAAAGGGAAAGATTACCAGGGAGACTCCATATAGGACGCTGTATCGCCGCTGATTGGTTGCAAACCAGTAAGATGCACTCCCATTGGATACTCTGGCGGTGTGGGTGGTGAATACCTCTTACTGACTTGTACATAACAGACGCTTGCACAGCGGCATATTCCCAAAGTGCACAGAGTTTTCGATCAGACCTTGCCCCTACAACCACTGTGGACGGAGATATCTCACTCTCCTAGCAGACCGCATTTCGATCTGCCATACTCCCCTCGTCGTTCTTCTTCGTCATTAGGTTATTTTATGTTTTCATTATATTTATGTTGTGTAAACATGAAATTGTGACATATATCCATATTTTACAATAGCAATATGCATATTTTGCTATATAAATCAATATTATTCATAAAGCCAAAATTAGTCTAGAGAAAGTGTTTACATTACGATGTGAACATATGCTATGACAATTACAAGAATATATACACATTTTATCGTAATTGAAGCTCAAAATGTGACAGTTAATGGTGTTTCCAGATATTATAACATATTCACTTGATTAATATGAGTAATAGTCAAATGACTAGCACATTTAATACGAAAGGAGCTTCGTTTACTAAGCCGGAAGTTTTGTTTACATTTGTCAGCTGCCGTGGGGCCTAACTTCTGTGGGCGGTGACATTTCCTTGCAGACAACGTTGGACGCATTCTGCATTTTGCTATGCCATACTGCCCTCTTCATTCTTCTCCCAGTCATTAGCTTATTTTGTTATGTTTTTATTAATTTTATTTACGTTAGGCTTCTACATGCTGCCATCTGTTGCCTTTATGTATGACTCGCTATGCCGTTCATTCTTCCAGACATTCGCTGGTTTTAACTTATCTTTATGTCAACATGAAATTTGCTGCATACTCCAGAATTGGTCTTCTGAAAGATATTCTTTTCACAATTTCTTGTTTGTTTGTTTGTATGGTGCTTTTACGTTGCATGGAACCAGTGGTTATTCAGCAACAGGCCCAACGGCTTTAAATGACTTCCGAACACGTCGAGAATGAACTTCTATCACCAGAAATACGCATCTCTCGCTCCTCAATAGAATGTTCACCATTTCTTCATCCACTATGAAAACTACCTTTATATTTGCTAGAACTGCATATGCACTTCTCACTTGTTATTTTTGTGATCTTCAGATTGTGTCGTTTTTTATTTATTAGGACTCGTGCATGTGTCACCTAATAGCATCCATGCCATGCGTGTAGGAAGCTGCTTATATAATTATCTACAGACCATTTAAAGTAATGTATTCTGTGGTGCTTCCCATATTCCTGGATATGAGATGACTGATATATAGTAGATGGATACTGTTAATTATCACCATTTTTTCATCCACTGTGAAAACTACTATATTTGCTAGAAATGCCTATGCACTTCTCACTTATTATTTCTGTGATCTTCAGATTAGTTTTTTTTTTTATTTATTAGGACTCGTGTAGGTGTCACCTACTAGCATCCATGTGCGTAGGAAGATGCTTTTATAATTATCTACAGGCATTTATTGTAATAATGTTGAAAATGGGTTTATTTTTCTTACAATATATTTTTTTAGTATTCTCGCATTTATTAACCTTCCCACTTGTCCTTTTACTGTAAGTCTACAGCAAGTAAGACTATTGATCTCACAGCTTCATATTATTTTGTATTATTTAGCAATCGAGGTTGATGTAAGATATTTTCACAGTACTGTATAGACATTTATTTCTTTAAATCCCCTTCATGTCCATGCTTGATGTACATAAAAGTTCATTTATGCACATTGTACTGCATGCAGCGCTGAATGACCTTTGCAGGTCCCATTGCTATGCCCTAAATTCCATGATCAATCAATCAATCACATTGTACTGCAGTGTAGATGTGAAGCGCAGGTTGTAACAACAGGTAAAGCATGTATGGACTAGAAAGTTATAACAGACTGGCAACAAAAAACAGCAGGCTACTTGAAGCTCCAAGTTGTGGAAGGTTGCCATCCTTTAGAAGTGAACATATCTGAGAGCAAAAATGAAGGAACACAAACTAAGTACACTGAAATTAAGGTCAATGTATCGTGAAATGAAGAGAATTTTTCTGAAGCATACTATCTGAAAAAGGAAGGTTAGGCCTGTACAATTTTGATATATGCAACTAAAACAATACTACAGAAGTGTATGCAACAGTAAAAATTGAGAAAAATCATAAAAATTCCTTTTCATATATGACTAATAATTTCACCAACATTCCTTTGCCCTATTCATCAATGCCTCACATTTATTTTCCACATTGGCATTGCCTTTAGTGCACTTGTTAGTTATGTCTCAAAACATGGAATGATACAAATAGGTGGCTATTCAAAACATTGACCATAAAAAAATAGGATTGCTTTCTCTTACATGAACCATTATATTTCTTTAAGCAATTCTTTGGCAAGACACAGCATACAATACATTGGGGCTTGTGGTTTTTGTTATACTGTGCTGGAAAATGCCTTTCTTAACCTACATTCCATAGGACTTGAATATCTACTCCTTTGAGTTTTGCTCCCTTTACAGGCTAATCTAGTGTCAATCATTTTTCCCAGATTCTTTTATCGAGCTTATTAATGGGATTTTGAATATTATAATACATGTTTGAGCCTACAAATGCAGCATTAACTATTAGGTGCCAAATGGGTTGGTACCATCTCTTCCTCTTTCTTTTGTAAGGATATTTTGAGCAAAGTTGAAACTTACCAACTTACATGAACACAGGTTTGGTCAATTTGTTCCCCTTCTTTGACTGAATTTTCACTTTATATGTCCTCATAAAAGAAAAGAAAAACAAAACTCCTAAGGTTAGGCTACACCAAGAGTTAAAGGGGAAAATCAAAAGGGCAAAGTAAGCTGACTGATAAAAACAAAATATAAAGTATTTTTGCCATCAGTAAATTCAATATTGTGGTTTATTTACTAAATGTGATGTTTACCCTATTGAAAAACAAAAATTGATTTACAAATTCCTTCTCGCACATAGTAAAAGAAAAAAGGGATTTTGACGAAGGAAAAATCTATTTCTGGGCAACGACCTGTGTCGCCCTGTGAAACCCCACCCTGTAGTTAGATTATCCTCACCCAGCTTACCCCAAGCTTGGAGGCTATCTTCAGGGATGACGTCACAGGCGTCGGAGGCGCTCACGGTAGTAGTAGAACCGGGAGCTGTAGCACGGCTCCTCCGTAGTTTGGGGTTTTGTCGAAGGAAGAAGCTAAATGGCAAGGGACCTCTGGTAGTGATTCCACTCGCTCCTTACTATACCGACACTTCTATTAGAGGTGAGCGAGCCATTTATCTTGGCATTATATAGTTTCTTTTTTCTCTAGGATGAATAGCAATATTTATTCCTAAGAAATAGTATCAAAGGAACCATTTCACAGGGCGACACAGGTCGTTGCCCAGAAATAGATTTTTCCTTCGTCAAAATCCCTTTTCTGGGCTTAACCTGTGTCGCCCTGTGAAATAGTACCAGAGAATGCTAAAACACCAAGCTTGAGGGACAGTACAGATAATAAGAAGGTAGTTAAACACTTGTAAGGTTAATAGTATAATGATCAACTAAAATTACAGTCTTACAATTACGGTAAAGTATGAGCCCTTAAACATGGGTTATAACTTAAAATTAGTTAGCCTAACAACAAGCAAATTATATACAGGTTAGGCAAAAGACAGTATCGTAAGTTGATATATACATAATAATGGAACTGAATCCAACTAGAATGATGAACAATAGCAAAACTCAAGGTAACCCAATACATAGAGGCGACTAAACTAAGTAAGGGTGCAATGGGGCAGGTAGAAGGGAAGGCTACAAGAAGTTATAGGAATTATTAAGAGTCAGGAGAAACTGTGTTTCCAGCTGCCACTGCTGGAAATTTGAGGGCTTCTAAGGGTTTTAGGTAGTGCCGTTTGAAAACTGTTGGAGATTTCCAGCCTGTATATTTCTTAAGATCGTCAAAATTCATGTGTTGGAAATAATTAATAGATGTGGCCACCGACCTAACATCGTGGACCCGAGGAAAGGACTCGGGTTGGCCTGGTTAATGAAGTATAAAATTTGTTGCCTGATCCCTTTTAGGGATAATGTACCACCTTCCTTCCTAATGAACAACGGGCCTGAAGATTTCAGAGTTGTTCTACTTAGGTAGGCTCTTAATGAGTTGACGGGACAAAGGGAAACGTCTTGAGGTGTGGGTAGGATTTTATTTTCCCACGAGGACCATCTGTCCATGTGGATCTTCATTTTTGGCTAGAAAGTGGCGATCTGGGGATAAGAGGACTTCCCCTGAGGGGAGGAACTCAATGTGACCTGGTTCCCTTGATAAGGCTGACAGTTCTGATATTCTAGCTCCAGAGGCTAAACTTAATAAAAATAGGGTTTTCCTCAGGAGGGATATATAATTGCAAGAGTCATTGTTAATGTCCGAGGCCAGTTTGAGGACATCATTTAAGAACCAAGAGATTGTTTTAGGTCTTGTTGATGGTCTTAATCTAGCACAAGCTTTTGGTATGGACGTAAAGTACGAATCCGTAAGATCTATGCTAAAACCAAATTGGAAGATCTTTTTAAAGAGTGATTTGGTCGTAGTGATAGTGCTTGCTGCTAAACCTTTCTCAAACAATGATCTGAAGAAAGTTATGGCTAGGTTCGTTGTCATGACTTGAGAATTTGACATCTTAAGGAACTCTGCTAGTTTCTTGACAGATGAATCATATTGCCGGAGAGTAGATTCTCTTTTATCTGATTCAAGAATGAAATATTCTGGGATCATTTCTTTTGCATTCCTCATAGCTGCGAATTTCAGAAAATCCATAAAGTTAGGGTTTTCTGAATTCTTGAGGAAGCGGACACAGTCTGAGTCTGCACTAACTGGGTTAGTTTGGGGTTGGGAATCCGTAGGGGTCGGAGTCTCAACTCTAGGAGTAGAGGGAACCAATTGCTCTTGGGCAGTTGGGAGCTACTAGAGCTACTTGGCCTTTGAATGTCCTGAGTTTGTCTAAAAACTTTCATGAGAAGGTTCACCGGAGGGAAGAGGTAAATGTTCTTCCATTTGTTCCAATCGAGGATCATTGCATCCGTAGCATATGCTAGAGGATCGAGGTTGGGTGCCACGTAACAGGGGAGTTTGTGGTTTGACTCCGTGGTGAAGAGGTCTACTTGAAGTCCGGGGACTTGTAGACTGATCCAATTGAATGAACTCCTGTCCAGTGTCCACTCCGATTCCAACGGAACGGAGCGAGATAGAGCGGCTGCTACTATGTTCTTGACCCCTGCCAGGTGAGTGGCTGACAGGTGCCATTTGTTTTTGTTTGCCAGAGAGAAGATGGCTATCATGACGTGGTTCAAGTGGCTTGACTTGGATCCGCCCCTGTTGATGCAGTGTACTATACCTGCACTGTCCAGAACTAGTTTGAAATGTGAGTTTCTTGGGCGGACGGAGTCCGTTTTTCAGTGTGAGAAATACTGCCATGGCCTCCAGTACATTGATATGTAGCTGGCAGAATGTTAACGACCAAGTTCCTTGAACTTTTTCGTGCTGGGAGTATCCTCCCCACCCTGTTAGTGAGGCGTCTGTGTGGATCACTAATGATGGAGGAGGGAACTGTAGAGGAATTGCTTTTGAAAGATTCTTTGTCTCTGTCCATGGGCGGAGACGTTTCCGTAAGATCGCTGGGATAGAAGCTAGTTTGTCCCGTGATCTGTAATTCGCTTTTGAGCGCCATACTCTGTTTATATCTTTGAGTTTGGCTCTGAGCAGAACGTCTGTGACTAATGCAAACTGGAGTGAGCCCAGGATCCTCTCCTGGCACCTCCGGGATGTTTATTGTTGTTTGAGAAATTGTTTTGTAGCTCTTGCTATTTCTTTCCTTTTCAACGACGGAATTGATAGTGTGCGCGATTGCAAGTCCCATTGAAGGCCTAACCACTGGAATCGAGATTCCGGTGTTAGTCTGGACTTGGTTTTGTTTATTTGGAAACCTAAATGTTCCAGAAATTTGATCACTTTGACCGTTGCTTTCTTGCATTCTTTGGGGTTCTTTGCCCAAATAAGCCAATCGTCCAGATAAGCCACTAGCATTATTCCCTGTTTCCTTAGCTCTTGCACTACTGCTTCCGCCAATTTGGTGAAGATCCTGGGGGCTATGTTGAGCCCGAATGGCATTACTTTGAAGGAGTAGGATCTGTTGCCTAGTTTGAAGCCTAGGAACGGACGGAAGTGTCTGGCTATGGGAACATGATAGTAAGCATCTGTAAGATCTATAGAGGTTGTGATGGCCCCAGGGGGAAGTAAGGTCTGTACCTGCGAAATGGTCAGCATCCTGAACTTGTCGCAATGAATGTATAAGTTCAGATGGGACAAGTCTAAGATGATTCTTCGGTTTTCCGAGTCTTTCTTTGGCACGCTGAACAAGCGTCCTTGAAATTTTAAATTGTTGACTCTTGAGACTACTCCTTTGAGAAGGAGGTCTTGGGTATACTCTACCAATTCCGCTGTTGGTGCTTGATAGAATCTGTTGGTTGGAGGAGGGCCCTCTAGCCAACTCCAACCTAGGCCTTTGGTCACTATACTCTGAGCCCAAGGGCTGAACCCCCACCGCTGGCGGAAGAGGTACAGCCTCCCTCCTACCTTGGGACTCTCACTGCTGGTTTGCCGAGGGGCGGCCACCTCTTGCTCCTCGGAAACCTCTTCCTCTGTTTGCAGCCCTGCCGGACCCTCTGAATCGAGAGGCACCTCTTGCTCTGCTACCTCTCGCGAACCTATTGAAAGCCTGAAAGTTCTGGCCCTCATAGTTGGAGTTGTAGGCTGGAGAGACAGCAAAGGAAGTAGAGGGTTGGGGTTGCTGGGACTGAGGGGTCAGGACAAGGTATTGTTGTTGACCCTTCGACGATGGTTGCCCTTGTGATGCTGGGACTGCTTGAACCAACGTCTGCTGAGAAGGCTGGAAGGGAGAGAACTTTCTTGGTTTCTTCTTGATCCTTTGGTTAGGACCAGAAGATTCCTGTCTCCGCTTTGCTACCAGTCCCCACCTGACTTTGAGGCACTGGTTGACCTTTGAAGCCTCATGAAGGACTTCTGCTACCACTGGTGCTGGAAAGAGGTCCGTTCCCCAAATTGAGGAAGCTATCAGCTTGTTCGGTTCATGGCAGATAGTAGCTTCCGCCAGAACGTGCTTCCTACAATTCCTCCTGGCTATGAGGAAGTCGTTAAAGGTCCACACTGCATGGTGTGCAGCAATACCTTTAGTGCCAAAAACCTTGAAAACAACGGCTCTTGTTGGTATACAAGAGCCGTCATCTCTGCCATAGTCATGGAGGAAAGGGATCTCGCGAGCCTAGTCCGGGCGTCGTACTCCGTCTGGATGAGGGAGTCCGACAACCTGGGAAGCCTCTCACTAGAGTGGTGGTGGCACAGTCCGCCTTGAGTTTTCCTACTGAGAAAGTAGGAACTGCCCCCTCCGATTCCCCGAAGTAGTCTCGGAGCCTGGGACTAGGAGAGAGGTGGGTTCCGTCTCCCGTCGTTGAGGCCATGGGGCTCGTCTTTCAGGGCAGCCTGAAAGGTTGTTTCCACTACCTTAAGGGTAAGTGGTAGCGGAGTCCCTTCCACTGGAGTGAAAATGGTGAAGGGACTTCTAAAGGCTGTGATGCGGGTATTTTCACACCCCCATTCCTCCAGACTTCTCATTAGAGTCTGCTGTGCCTGTTCCCTCGGAAGGATAACTGTTTCCTTGGGAACTTTGTCCTCTCTCATCATTGCTGCTTCCGTTAGCCGGACGTAGCCAATGAATGGGGGTTGAAGGTCCCTGGGGTGGAACTCGAAGTCCTCCCGCCTTCGAGTTCCTATGCCTTCGATGGTCAACATTCCGTTGACAAACGGGGCATACGAAGCAATCCTCCAAGGGTTGGCCGCCTTGAATTCCGGCAGTTGGCTGGAATCTGGCATTGGAAGAGGAGAAGGTGGCACAGCTAGGGGGGAACCTGCCGCGATCGAGGTTTGAATCCCGGCGATGGCATTCTCCTGAGCAGCCAGCCGTTCCGCCAGCGATTGGATCGACTGGCCGGAAGACGTAACAGAACTGGAGAGCTGGGAGACCTTGTTGTCTACCAAGGCCCCTACGATCACTCCCACCTGCTCCAGAATGTTGGCCGAAAAGGATTCGGGATCGAAAGGAGGGACTTGAGCCCGATCCTTACGGGATTTACGTTTGGGGGACCTCGACGCAGACGAAGAGGCCTCCCTTGACCTAACTGTTCCGGGGTGGTGAGCCGGAGTTACAGCGTCTGCCAAGATGACCGATTTCTTGGGGAGAGACTTCTTAAGTTTCTCCTCGGTCGACTTAGCCTTGGGGATCACTGAAGCAACCTTAGGACGGACAGACCGCTGGTCTTCAGTGAAGCCCCGGAAAGAAGTAGAAGTAGAAGGATCAGTGGAAGGTGATGGAGAAAGGGAACTCAGGAAAGGGCCCTGAGAACCCACAGAAGCTGCCCCTACTACACCCTTACCTGTACCAATGGAGTCTATAGCCATGGGTTCGACGTCGAGGTTCATTGCCGCGACGTCTTCCGCTACGTCCTCTGGAAAATCCCCGTCCTGAAGGGAGATCATGACTTGGTGATCGGCCAGCAAAGGGGCGGCTACTATCGAGTCCACCACTGATCCTTTCTTGGCTCTGGGGAATACCAGGTCTGCCATGCCCTGGGTAAGGATGTAGGGGCGGCCCTTCGAGTTCCGGCCAAATCCCCCTACCCATGCTTTGAGAGTAGTCAAAGCCTTCTTCTTCTCCTCGTCAGAACCCTGTAAGAAAGGTCTAGAGTTAGGGAAAGGATAGGGGAGAAATGTCTGTTGTGTTGAGACTATATGAATATGTGTCCCATATGTGAAAAGTATATAATAATAACAAGTATTCCAGGTGATGAATGAATGAAGATAGTGCTAAGAAAACTTACTACTAGTGAGGCATCGCCTATTAGCAAGTAGCAGGTTTGGCAGGCTTCGTGGTGCCAAACTAGAAAATCTTCCACCTTTACTGCACATCCTGCATGGGAGCGGCAAACTATATGGCCGCACGGGTCTTGGAGGATGGCATTGCACCCAATCTCCTGGCAGCACAACATCTGTAAGTCAAAGGATACATGAGTACCAATGACAACCTCCGGTGGTATAATTATCCGTGGGTGCCGGAGTAGGACCGACGGATAGTGTTCTACGTATAAATGGCATGCAAAAGAATGCCGGAGTAGGCTCTAAGGCTCGCTCTGTATGAATATTACGTAGAAAAGTTACGAGAGGGGAAGAAAGTCTCTGCCTCCGCCTAGGCTCACTTGTTATATGGGTAAAATAAACTCCGTAGGGCCCGGAGTTCTCCGTGTGGCCCGGAGTTAAGAATATTGAGTGAGCAATGTCAAACTTCTGATGAAGCGAGGGATAGGACAAGAGGCAGAAATAAAAAAACCCCCGGAGTAACGCAAAAAGTTCTAAAATAAAGTAAAAGAAAAACCCATCAATATATAGTGCTCGTGTGAACTATCCTAGGTGGATAGGCACATGGTCCCCTCCCCCCTCTCTTATGTCCGGTAGCGGCGAGTGACACCTGCCGGACTGAACTGGGGGGGAAGGGTAGGGGAAAGGGAAAACGTGGGGTAGGGTAACCTTCCCACCTGAGCGACCAGTTAAGGACGGAGGAAGTAGGGGGAGAAGGTCCCGAGCCCCCGAGACACATGATGAATGAGAACACCAGTAGGGGGGAGCTCCCCACCAGCCCCATGAGTCACCCCCTCTCATGCAGACTCGGACGCTAGCTGTGAGAAACGAGTCATCACCCATCAGCGTGGGTGGCAATGTATGGAGGGGGGAATGGAGGGGACGGGTGGAGGACCCCGTAACCGGGTGGCTCACCGCGATCGACCAGTGGTCTTCCACAGCCAGGGTGATAAACACGAGGTGGGGAAAGCCGCCGTCGGAACAACATCAATATCACTGATATATGTAGGATTACTTATAATAAAATTAAATCAATCAAAATAATAAAAATAAAGCGATATCTTAAATTCTATGGCTAACACGGGGAACACGATAAACTAGGCAATCAGAAAGAATAGGCTAATCGCCGATCCGAAGAAAGGGGTATGTTAGCCTAATCTAACCTCTAGTTCAAGAAAATGGGGGGCAGGCTAATCACCAATCGACAATTGGGGTATGAAAGCCTAACCTAACGGTAAAAACAGTGATAACAGGGTAGGTTAATCGCCATACCGAAGCATGGTGTATGTTAGCCCAACCTAGTACCAACTTATAAGATTAAACGGTAATCAGGAACTAGAGTAGGTAAGAGGGAACATCAGATTAAATAAATGATATGACTCTCAAAACCATGACTGATAAAAAACTCCTAACAACGTAAGGTGTAGCTAGGCTAAGGTCCAAACCGTGCGGTCGGAGCGCGCCCCGTGAAGGCCTAACTAATAAGCTAACTGCATAAAAGATATAGAGAATATGTGTAAGTAACTATATCAATAGTAGTACTGTGAAAAGGGAAATCCCTAACGGTATGGGAGACCGAAAGAGAGAACCCGTACCGCCATGTGGTCGAGGGGCATACCGGGCCGATAAGGCTCCGAACATATAAAAAACACGAAGATCATCATAAAATGAGATCAGTAACCCCAAACAGTACTTAACTAAGAAGCAGAAGCTGAAGACATCTTGAGAAATCCTTGGTAAATCCAATAAAAGCGATTGCACCGCACAAGAAAAAAGCAACATGTGGCGGCAATGCGTGCTATCAAAGGAATGACGTCACAGGCGTCGGAGGCGCTCACAGTAGTAGTAGAACCGGGAGCTGTAGCACGGCTCCTCCGTAGTTCGGGGTTTTGTCGAAGGAAGAAGCTAAATGGCAAGGGACCTCTGGTAGTGATTCCACTCGCTCCTTACTATACCGACACTTCTATTAGAGGTGAGCGAGCCATTTATCTTGGCATTATATTGTTTCTTTTTTCTCTAGGATGAATAGCAATATTTATTTCTAAGAAATAGTATCAAAGGAACCATTTCACAGGGGGACACAGGTTATGCCCAGAAATAGAATTTAGGCCACACGCCCGCTGACGAATGTAAACAAAACTTTGGGCTTAGGAAACAAAGTTCCTTTCCTATTAAATGTGTAATCATGTAAATATATATATAATATCTGGAAACACCATTAACTGTCACATTTTGAGCTTCAATTACAATGAAATGTGTATATGTTCGTGTAATTGTCATAGCATCTGTTCACATTGTAATGGAAACACTTTCGCTAAACGAACTTTGGCTATCAGCATATTACAATAAATTTATGAATATTGATTTATATAGGCAAAAATATGCATATTACTATCGTAAATATGGATATATATATATATATATATATATATATATATATATATATATATATATATCCCTATATATATATATATATATATATATATATATATATATATAGTATTATATAATATATATTAAATATTATATATATTATATATATATATAATGTATATATGTATATACATATATATATATATATATATATATATATTATCTATATATATATATATATAATATATATATATATATATATATATAATATATATATGTAATGTATATTTTGGTATATATGTATATATATATATATATATATATATATATTATATATATATATATAATATATATATATATAGATATATAGATATATAGATATATAGATATATGATATATATATATATATATATATATATATATATATATATATATATATATATATATATATATATATATATATCTACTATATATATAGGTATATATATATATATAGATATATAGATATATATATATATATATATATATATATATATATATATATATATATAATATATATATATATATGAATATATCTATATATCTATATATATGATATATATATAATATATATAGATATTATATAATATATATATATATATATATATATATATATATATATATATATATTAATATATATATAATTTAAATCACAATTTTTCTTTTATACAAAACATTAATAAAAACATAACAAAATAAGCTAATGACAGAGGAGAACAAAGAGGGCAGTATGGCAGATCGAAATGCGTTGTCTGCCAGAGTGAACACTCGAGTGAACACACGTGGGGCAGTTGAGAGACTGAAACAAAGTGCCCTGAACTGGTATACCGAACGTCGAGGATGAAGTGGAGGTACTTCCTGGAGGACTGATGGATGGGTATCTGGAAATACGCGTCCTTCAGGTCCACAGAAAGGATGAAGTCGTTCTCCCTGATGGACTCGAGCACTGACCGTGTCGTTTCCATCGTGAACCGAGTCTGGCGAACGAATCAGTTCAAGGGAGAGATCTATCACTGGGTGCCAGCCCCCTGAGGACTTCTCCACCAGGAAAAGTCGACTGTAGAAGCCCGGTGACTGGTCCCATACGATCTCCACAGCTCCTTTGCTCAGCATGGCTTCTACTTCCTGCCGAAGCGCCACGTCCTTGGTTGAACCAGGAACGTACATTTGCAGATGGACCGGGTTGGAGGTGAGGGGTGGCCGAGACTTGAAGGGTAGTAGATATCCCTCTCGAAAGACATTTACTATCCAGGTCTCTACTCCATAGCGCTGCCAAGTTGCCCAATGGCTCGCCAGGCACCCCCCCACTTCCGGCAGCAGGTGAAGGGGAACGCACGCCGTCCCTAGCGTTTCCCTCCTCTCTTCGACTTCTTCCCAGCTCCTCCTCAAGAGAAGGAGGGCTGGTTATGGTCGTTCCTTACAGACGAAGTCGAAGGCAGAGTTTTTCCTCTCGGCTTTGACGAAGCGATCGTCTTAGCCACAGAGGAAGTGCTAGCTAAACTCTTAGGCTTAGCCGCAGTTACTTGAGACTGCCCAGCCGCTTTCGAGACTGCCTGGTGGACGAGACGGTTACTGTCATCAGTGCGCCATTGTTCCACCGCAGCGTCCACCATCTCTCTGGGGAAGATAAAGGAGGAACTCCGCACTGGTCCGTTGCAAAGACCCAAAGCCGCCTCGCGCCCTGCCGACCTGGTAACTCGAGTAAGGACAGGGTCCCTAGATCTCAGAACCAGGTTGGCCGTCTGGTGGGCTAGGTAGGAGATGGCTCTACCTCCAGACTGGCACAGTCTCACGAAAGCCAGGTCCCCTTCAGGAGTGATGTTTCCCGAAGAGGCCGCGACCTTAGACACTGTGAGGGACCACAGGTCTATCCAGGAGACTGCTTGGAATGCTGCCATGGCAGTCGATTCCAACGCAAGTGCCTCTTGCTCCGAGAACCAGAGGTTCTCTGACAGCAGCTGCTGCAGAGACACCCCTGGAGTGAGCCTAGCCAGCTCCGGGCTAACTTACTTGGGCAGCAGAGGGTCCTCCATAGGCATGTAGAAGCGCTTCTGTCGTAGTAGAGGTGGGGGAAGGAGCTTGGACGACCTGCCAGACTGTAGCGAACCCTCCTGTCTGGAGACAAGAGCGTCCACCTGGTTTAGCACGCTGTCGGCCAAGGCTGATCGCAGCAGACCCACCGTCGTCCTGGGTTACTTTTTGAGTCCCAAGAACAACTCCAACCTAGATGTAGGCTCGTAAGGTCGGAGCGGCGATCCTTCCCCGAGGTCATTGTCCTGACGAATCAGCGCAATAACCTCAGCAAACGACCTCTGGATCTCAGGAGTGACTGCATCCTGCAGAGATGGACCGTCCAGTGAGAACGCCTCCCGAGACCCTCCTCCTTCCACAGGAGGAACCACAACAGACCCCTCATGGTCTCTTCCTGCCACTTGCGCGTACGATCTGGTCAGTCCTAGGACTGTGCCAGGTTCGTAGGGCATCATGGCGGGATCCTGGTCGCCTCGCTCTTCCCGGTGTATCCCAAGCAATTTGAAGGGATCGGAGAGGTAGACCTGATGCTCGCCCACCTGCAGAACCAGCGTGCTTGGGGGGCTGCAGATGCTCGCCAACCCGCAGTGGCGATCGGGCTGCAGGCCTGGCCGAGCGGCTCTCCGGTGGAGAGCGGCTGGCCCGAGAACGGCGGCGACAGTCCCGAGTGTCAGAAGAGCTGCTGCTGGTCCCCCTCTCCGCCCGGTCCCGGTGGAAGAAGCGGTCAGGGGACCGGCAGAGTCAACTGTCGCGGTGGAAGCGAGGCCTGTCCTCACAGCGTGTCACACCGCTCAGACTGGCCGAAGCCGGTCCAGGCAACCAAGGGGACCGCTTCCTCGCCTCAGCCCGCGGCTGGTCTGGGACCGTCACGTCAACCCTGGCTACCAGCGGCTTGCCGCGAGAGCAATCGCTGGTTTGGTGGGAGTCACCTGGGCGACTCCCGCCAGTCTCTTCTGCTCCGTGCCTGGATCCTGGCGCCGAGCGAGCTCGGTTGCCTGGGTCTTGGCTGCATGGTCACCCGCGGGCGACCGTACACTCAGTACCTCTCGCGAACGAGAGGCCAAGAGGGTACCTGGTGTCGAGGCAGAACCTCTGGCGCCAGGCGAGGAGGTACCGGTGTTAGCCGGCACTCCTCCGGTCCCCGTCTTCTTCTTCCTTGTGGAAGGAACAAGAGGACCGACGGAAGTCCCAACCGTCCCACCAGAGTGGGACGGACCCCTAGAGGTCTAAGAGCGAGACTTCTTAAGGGGGGGAGGTGGCTACCTTCTTCTTTGGCTGTGGGGCCTTAGAAGTCGAAGGGGAAGCGACAGCAGAAGACGACGACGACACCTTCCTCTTCTTCTTCTTCCTATTCGTCAGCTTCCTCAGGACCACCGTCAGGTCTTCCATCCAGGACAGAGCTGGGGCAGTTGCCGAAGCAACAGGGCCCGGCTGCACCTGTCCGGAAGGACCTGTGGTGGGGGCAGCAACACCACGGGCAGGAACTGGTACAGTAGCGGCGACAGGAACAGGAGGTGGGGCAGGAACCAGCGGCAACCTCTGAACGGGCGGCAGATCTAAAGGAGAGCTCTTGGGACACCGGAAGTCAGGGGCTGGAGCGAGAGCGGCAAATCCAGGCGGCGGCGTGACGACCATCCTCTTAACCTCTGGCAGCGGCGCCAGCACAGCGGCTGACGGGGTCACCATTGTCAAGTGTTGGGTGTAGACCAGGCGCGGTTGTGCGAAGTAGCCTGGCGTGGACACCGTAGTGGTCGTAGTCGTCACCGGGCCATGGCTTACCGGCCTGGACCCACTTGCGAGATCACTAAGCAGCCCCTGAACGCTCGGTGTCCCCTGGAGCCCCAGCGAGTACCAGACCTGGCCGAGATCGTCCCCTGTGGCACGCAGATCTGAGGAAGGAAAGGTCGGGTTAAGGGGGGGCGAACGGACGGCCCCAAATACAACTGAACGTCGGAGTACCTCGCCCCCTCCTCCACGCTCGACTGATCGAGGGAAGAGAAGGAGTGAGGTACCCCCCCCGAAGGAGAAGGAGCCATACGCGGGAGCCGAGATGGAGGGAGAAAAGAAGGAGACATGTATTATACAGAGACCAATAAATTATTAGATGTTTTAGATAAACTACAGAGTGCAGTTCCTGGAATTTCCAATCCTGTTCCAACACAACAGAGTGCCAGGGTACGTTTAAAAGATTAACAGCTTTGATGGAAGGGTAGAAGAATGGCAAACTTGGTGGGACAGTTTCTGTTCGTTAGTTCATGATCGTAAGGATATGGACAAGGTATTGAAAATGACACACCTTAAGTCATGTTTGAAAGGTGAAGCATTGTTAGTTGTCTCAGGATTTCAGGTCACAGACCAAGACTATGGTGATGCTATTGCAGCTTTGCAAGATAGATTTGCTAACCCAGAGAAGGTAAAGCAAACATTAGTGCTTCAGTTAAGCCTAAGAATACTGCTAAGGAATTGGAGCAGTTTAAGCTGGATTTTGAAAGAATTATGAAGACTCTTCAACACTATGTTACTGATTTACAGTCTTCCCATTGGCTTATTGCTGTTCTGTTACAGAGCAAGTTGCCTACAGAGGCAGAGATATTCATTTTTCAGAAATTTCAGACTAAATATTTTACAGTTGATCAAATCAGCACAGGTCTTGCCGACCACCTAGAATTTCTTGATAGGATGCCAAATAGTGGCAAATTACATTCTGATAGTGATAAATTTCCACAGGATAGTGGCAAATCTCAAGTTAGAGATAAAGTGAAATCCTCCAACCAGACATGGCAGGTATTTACAGATAAGACTCAGATTGGAACTTATTCAGTTGAAGCAACATCTAAAAACCAATGTTTAGTGTGTTCATCAGATAGTCACAGAACCAGACGATGCTAAGTATGCTGATACAACTTCCCGAAGAAGTAGGCTGATAGATATGGGACAGTGTTCTAGATGTTTAAGAAATAAGCATAATGGCAGGTGTTTGCAGCCTGTTAAGTGCTTTTTCTGCAATAAGACTAATCATAATGAAGTTTTTTGCGACGGTACTGTAAAGTCAGATAAGCAAGTTAACAGTACTACAAACATTGAAGTTAAGAGTGTAGTTTCAAGTACAAAGAGTGCTGGGTCCAAATTTCTTCTACTTTAGCTACGGCTCAGGTCAAGGTATCTAAAAATGATAATTCCAAGTCACAGTATGTTAGCTGCTTTTTCGATCCTGGTGTAATGGGAAAAATATTCCTTTAATTATTAGTGATTTATTTAGGAATTGATTCATCATCCTCCTCTAATATCTTTACTGTTGTAAAAATGATTGGAACTGTAAAATGTTTTCGTTTTTGTTGTGAACACGAGTGCGTGGCAGTGTAGCCAGTCCCTTGTTTTGTTTATCTTTTGCGAGTATGGGAACGCTGCCCTGAATCTTTCGTCTGCAATTTGGTAACACCAGCAAGTTCAACACATGTAAGAATCACGAATGCTCTCGTGTGAGGACGTCAACCGGTCCACCCCTTCATTTTTGGGGTATTTTACCAAATTAGTAATACAAATTATTATCTATCCCTTGCAAGGTAAGCTTTTAAAGTCGTAATATTACCGTTAGTTCATTAGTTGGAACAGATCACTAGCATGTAAGAACAATAGCAGACGAGAATTAAAGTGCAGAGTTGCCTGCCCAGTCAAACATGTTGCAATGCCTTAACGAGGAAAATTTTCATTGTCATGAAAGATACTTCACGTTCATTAGTCGTCATGAAATATTGCTGTGTTAGTTTGAGTTGTAACTTGGCGTTTGATAGGGTTGTAAAACGTTAGCAAATAGTAATCATAAGTGTTTTGTCTGTATGAGGTTTTTGCAAATACCAGTGCCATAGGGTACCACAAAATGGCTGCCCTACAGGGCATCTTGGGGTTACCCCTACCTCTCTCATGTAACTTTCCTCTGCCGATCATGATCTTAGACTAGGCTATACAGTAATTTAAGAAGGGCTATCCTAGACTAATCCTGTTTGAATGAGGAATTATGACTATTTTTATTAAATATAGTTAGGCTTTATGTATGTAAGTTCATGAAAAACTTAATTACGGGGGACTTAGCCTGTACCCTCATTAAACTAACCTAACTTTGTGGCCTATTGTAACCTAGTCAAAAATCAGCCATGTAAACTTTGCATAGGCTATCCTTAACGATTTCTGAAGAAGCCTAGGCCAGACTATATCCTGTTAAAAGGCACCTTAGCCTAATTTTACTTCATTTTAGTAAGTTTTACTCAGAAATCTTTCAGGTAGCCTTACCCATTGACGTATATTGTGTACAAACATTTAGTACTGTGTGGAGTAGGGTATCAATTGATTTACACCTTGCTGAAATTAATTGATTCCAGGGCTGCTCCACGTTTGATACTTATCTTATTATGAAGGAAAAGCAATTCCCATAATCTGTAGTTGATATATTTTTTTTGGAGTCTCCCAATATAAAGTGTTATTTTTTTGTTGTAATTTTCAACTATGCAATTGTATTGATTTCTGGAAATAAAAATTAAATAAAATGAATATTTCCAGGGATCTAGTCCAGCGATCTAGTCCAGAAATCTAGTTCAGGGATCTAGTCCAGGAGTTCTGAAGACTAGGTAAATTAATCAAGTCCAGGAAACTAGGCCAGGGAGAAATTTGGCATGATGTAACGAGTAATAAAGAAACAAGCTGAATACCAGGAATTTTCTTCAATACCCCTAAAATGGAAATCAGCACTTCAATTGACTCCCAGTGGGAAGACATCCCCGGGCCTCATCAGTAATAAGACCCATGCACACAAGGAATATCATGTAATAGCAGGTAGGACAGGCCTACCCTAATTCCCAGGCAGCATAAAGGTCATTAGTCTTCATACCCATCGTGTCAACTATGACACAGTACCATTCTCCGACCCTTGTCTCCAGGCATGAAGACTGACAACAGTGTATATGTCTAATGTCTTATCGCTTGGCGATAGACTTTTTGTTTTTTCCTTACGGCTGTTATCCGTAAGTAATGTTTGGTTCCTCCCATCTCCCTTGGATATCTTAGTAGAGAGGTTCTTTCTTGTCTAGAGGAGATGATTCAAACAGGCTAGTTGAACAAGTTAACAACTTTATTCTGTAACTCCATACTAGGAGATGCAGCTCGGTCGGACGACCGATATGTTTGAGATTTGGCGTGGAACTGCCATTCTAAAGCATCGCGTCGATAGCGGAACATTAGCTATCTCAGCAATTCATATAAAAACACATACGTAGTTCGCCGGCTCGGAAGTTACAAGTTTCCGGCGTAGGTTAACAGGTCAACCTCTTCCCATGGAAGTTGTTGTGCAAAGTTATCATAACATAAAAATGTTGACAAAGCTTTGAGCTAGATCAGGCTACTGCAGACAACGCATAGCGTAATCTAAGGTCTGCTTTGGTCACGTAGAACCCTCCTAATGCCATGACCCCAGGTCACTGGTTTATATATAATGTAATTCTTACATATGTATAGTACCTAATGTTGTTATTCTTATTCTCGTATCTTAATGTCATGGTGAGGGAAAAATTCCTTCAGCGACATTGGATCGCAGATTTAATTTATTACTTCCAAGTTAGCTATGGCACTATAGCTAAAGACTGTTGAGAGTCAACAACTTGTTTTGCAAGGTTTTCAGTCCCAGCCAAAGGAGTGGCAATTTGATATTGTGACACTTCTAGTTTCTTTAGGTAGGAGGATTAAGATGATGAGAGTTGTAATTGTGGATGAGTTACCAGGTAGTATTCCTGCACCAGGCATGCATAAGGTTTATCAAATGCTGCAGGGTAAAGGGATTAAAACTGCAGATGAAATTTCATCCGACACTGTCTCAGGGATTGAATTAATGTGGGTTCTGATTATTTTGCTGATTTTGTTGGTGATGTTACCAAGTATGAAGGTGTTACATTGTTTGAGACACCTGGTGGTTACATTCCATTTGGTAAGATTACCTCACAATTTTCCAATAACCTGGAAACCTCCATCAAGACAAGTGTTGTTGTTTGCAGATTAACTGGTAATATTTCTCCTCTTCATGTTAGTGATTTAATTGAAGAGAATAATGAACAAGTTCATAAATTATGGGAATTAGAATCGATAGGCATCAATCCAACTGCCCCATCTGTAGAAGATGATTATGTCTACAAAAGGTATGTCAATAGTGTTGAGTATCAAAATGGACAGTATTTTGTTCGTCTTCCCCGGAAAGAAAATTGCCCTCTTTTGCCCAACAACTATAGAATGGCTTTAGGTCAAGTGTATACATTAAGGAAAAATTTATCTAAGGTTCCTGGACGTTTGGATCCATACCATAATATCATCCAGGATCAGTTAAAACAGAAATTTGAGAAAGTTCCTGATGCAGTAGCTGGTGCTAATACACATTATATTCCACATCATGGGGAATATACACTACCCCCTTAAGGATAGTGTATAATTGCAGTGCTCGAGATGGAAAGGATAATCCTTCTCTCAATGATTGTTTAATCAAGGGACCCGCCCTGACAGAGAAGTTAGGTGATTTTTTTTTTTTTTAAGTTTAGAGTCAATGATTTTGCATTTTGTGCAGATATTAGCAAGGCCTTTTTGCGGGTAGGCCTGCAGAATGTTGATCGAGATTTTTGTCAGGTTTCTATGGTTCCGAGATCCGCAGAACCCTGAAGCAGGTTTAGACACTAATAGATTTGCTAGTGTGCTGTTTGGTAGCACATCATCTTCATTTTTGTTGATGGCAACACTTGACTATCATTTGAGTAGGTCAGGTAGCCCCTTTAAGAATTTGATTGCCAAATTCTTTTATGTTGATAATCTTCAGGGTAGTATGTCTAATGAAATAGAATTGTTAGAATTTTATGCTGAGGCTAACACGCAACTGAGGAGTGCCAATATGCCACTCAGGACTTGGGTAACTAACAATGAGAAACTTAAAATTAAAATCGAAGAAGATAACAGTGGTTATGTTGTTCCTACCACTACTTCAGTTCTTGGATTGAATTGGGATGTCAACTCAGACATGCTTAGTCTGAAGTCGGCTAATATATTCGTACTTGAAGTAATCACAAAACGCAATTTACTTAGTTTGGTCTCGACGGTTTTTGATCCAATAGGATTCTTTTGTCCAGTAATCATAAGGGGTAAAATCCTTATTCAAGCTGCTTGGAGGACTAATGTCTCCTGGAATGATCCATTAGGTGAAGAATTTTTAAGTACGTAGTTGGATGGAATTATATGAAGAGTTCACGGCACTTAGTGAATTTTAGTGAATTTTCAGTACCTTGCAAGTTGCAACTCAAGGAGTAAACTATGTTTTGCACGTATTTTGTGACAGCTCGACCAAAGCTTATGGTTGTGCAGCCTATTTGGTAGGAAATGGATAAAGTAATCTTGTTATGGCAAAAGCTAAGGTTGCTCCCCCTAAAACAAAAACTCTTCCACAATTGGAACTGACATCAATTTGGTTAGGAACTAAATTAACCAACCACATTCACAAAATTTTAAGCGATATTAAAATTTCACGAACTGTGATTTGGTCTGATAATGAGGCTGCTATTCAATGGGGTCAGAAATGATAATTGCAAAATTACTTATGTCAAGAACAAGGTGGCTGAGATCAGAGAAGTGAGTAGCCTTCAGGTAGAATTGTTGAACTTCGACCTGATTCAGGAGTCATACGTTCTGTAGATGTGTACTGCAAAGGTCATGTCAGTACACGAACAGTTGAAAAGCTTGTACCTTTAGAGGTTAGTGAACCAGTGAATGAGGAACTTATAGGTAATCTTGATGTTAATGTGAACACTGATGTTCCTAGTTCTGAAATGCCTCATCCCCCTGGTCAAATAATTGGAACACGTCCTCAACGTGCTAGCAAAACTAGAGCTACACTAGAGAGGAGAGAGCTCATAAAACAAAGAGCTCTGTAAGTTAAGTTTATTTCTTATGTGAGAAATCACCCCTTTTTTGTTGCTTAATTTTTCTTTTTTTTTTTTTTGGCTTGGCCCGAGAATGTCATAACTTGACACATTTAATTTTCATTTTCATTAAAAGAAAAGGTGTTAATTTCTTTATCATTGACTTTACTTTAGATTTTGTGATTTACTAATTAATGATTATTAATTATTTTTAATTATGTGATATTTTTTTGTACGTATTTCGCAAATGCGACAAGAGTTTCCCTCCACTTTTTCCCGCCTTGATGTTGGGGCAATGTGCTGCTGTCCGGATTACATTGGAGAGAGATAGAGAGAGAGTGCAAGAAAATTTTTTTTCTTTAACACAGAGAAAAAAATTTTTTCTCTACGAGAGAGAGAGTGAGAAAAAAGATTGATTGATTTGTTAGTTCTTACTGGCGTCACAACGACGAAGAGAGAGAGAGCGAAAATCGTTGGAAGGAAGGAAGTCGAAGTGGGGAAAGGGAGGGGGTGAAATTAGGATTGAATCTCTCTCTCTGTCTCTCTCTTTATATATGGTGAATATTCATTTTATAGAGAGAAAAAAAAGAAAAAACCATTCTCTCATTCTGTACCCTTATAAAAGTATATAGATTTATCTATCTATCTATCTATCTATCTATCTATTGATAGATAGATAGATAGATTAGTAGATTAATACTAATAATATAATATATTCTATATATATATATTATCTATAATAATATATATATAGATATAATATCATAGCTATTATAGCCATATCTATAATATAAATAAGATGTATATATATATGGATTATAATAATATATATGATAAATTATCTAGAGATATATATAGATATATTATAATATATATATATATAGATCGAATATCTAAGATATATTATTATATTAATATCGATATAGATTATATAGATATCTATATATAATATATATATATCTATATATATATATATACCTTATATATCTAATATATATATATAAATTATAGATATATGTATGAATATGATATATAGATATATATATGAATAGATATAGAAATATGTCTATATTAATATATTATATATATATATATATATATATATATATAGGAACATATATATTATTATAAGTATATTATAATATATATATATATTATAGATATACGTCTATCGATATAATATATATATAATATAATAGAATAGATACATAATCTATAGAGCTATTATATATATATTATATTATAGATCTATCTATCTATAAATAAAATATATATATAATATTAATCTATATATATATATAGATAGATATATATATTTAAATTATAATAATATATATATATTATTAATATTATATTATAAATATAATAATTATATTAAATTATATTAGATATATATATATATATATTATATATATATATATATCTATATATGTATATCTTATAGATATATAATATAATTTAAATAGTATATATAATATATATATAATATAATATATATATAATATATAATTATAGATATATAAATATCATCTATATATATATATATATATTATATTATATTAATATATAAATAAATATGGAATTCTATAGATACATATATATATGTATATATATATATATATATAGTTATATCCATATAGATATATATATATATATAGATATATATATACATATATATATATTCTATATATATTATATATTATCTATATATATTATATATGTATATATATATAGATATACCTATATATATATATTATATATATATATTATAGATATACATAGGATATATATATATATATATATATATATATATATATCTATATATAGATATATATATAGATCTATATATTTATATATATATATATTATATATATATATATATACTATATATATAGATATATATAGATATATACATATATATATATATATATATATATATATATCTATATATATCTATATATATATTTAGATTATATATAATTCTATATATATCTATATACTATATCCATATATCAATATATATATATATCTATATATATCTAGATCATCTTATCTATATATATATATATATCTATCTATATATATATGATAGATATATATATTTATATGAGATAGATATATATATATATATATCTATATATATATATATATATAGAATATATATATATATCTATATATTATATCTATATATATATATATATATATTATATCTATATATATATATATTAGCTATATAATATATTTATATATATATATAAGATATTATATAATATATATATATATCATATATCGTATAGTTATCTATATATATATATATATATAATATATCTATATATTACATATATATATATAAATATATTATATTATCTATAGATATACATATTATATATATATATATATATATATATAGTTATATCTATATAAGATCTATATATTATATATATAGATAATATATATATATATATATATCTATATATTATTATATCTATAGCTATATATATATCTATATATCTAGATCTACATATATATATATATATTTTTTATATTATATATATATAGATACATAGGATCTATATATATATATATATTATATATCTATATATATCTATATATATAGATATATAGATAGATATATATATTTCTACTATATACTATATATATTATATCGTATCTATATATACTATCTATATATATATATAGATTTATATATCTATATATATATATATATATCTATATATTATATATCTATAGATATATATACCTATATATATATCTTTAGATATATATATCTATATAATACTATACATAGATATATCGATCATATATAATAGAATCTATCCATATACATATATCTATCTATATATATATAGATATATCTATTATATATATAATATCTATATATATCTATATATATATATATATACTATATATATATATTATTATATATTCTATAGATATATATATATATATAAATATATAATATATATATATATATCTTGATATACTATATATATATATATATATATATCTATATATCTATATAGATATCTATATATTCTATATATATAAAAAGATACCTATCATATATATATATATGATAATCTATATCTATATCTAGATATCATATATAGAAATAGAATCTATAGATATATATACCTATATCTATATTATATATAGTCTATATATATATATCATATCCTCTATATATATATATATATATATATATCTTATATATCTATATATCAATATCTATATATATATATATATATATATATATATATATATATATCTATATATCTATATATCTATTCTATATATATATATATTTATTATATATTATATATATATCTGTAAAATATAGATATAGATATATAGATAATATATATATATATGATAGATATAGTAGATAGATATATATAGATAGATAGATAGATATGGCTGTCCACAGAATACTGAACGCGAGCAGAATGAAATTTACATGAACGTACTGGATGTATGTATGCCTGAATCTTTCTAAAAAATAAAAAAAAATTCTTGCAAATGTAAAACTTTATTTCCACAGCAAACTAAGATAGCAGGCAAATACAATACTACGATTTGAAGAGATCTTAAATAAATCAACATCTGTGAATTTCACATCAACTTTCTACAAAGTCGAATTTCATATGAAGTCGAAATATTATATGTATATGTAGTATTATATATATATATATATATATATATATATATATATATATATATATTAGTTTTTTTTAAAGTTTTTTTTCATCACGCCATTTCCCCTCATATACATGACATGACACTAATCAGTAAATACATTTATACTGGCTTTGCTGGTGTAGTGGTTAGTGTCATGACATGCCACTCAGATGTCACGGTTCATGTCTCCCCCCAAGCCGATGAAAAATCACTAGCTCTTTATCATGATCAGTTACTGATGCAGTGTGGGGTCTGAGGTGGGAGGTTCAAACAAAGTCTTTGATAGCTTGAATTTCAGGCCAATGGCACCTGTATGCTTGTTCCACTGAATAGGTTTCACCTACTGAAATATGCTAATAATATACTAATGATAATATACATTTCAAGTACTGAATCATGGGTGAAGGCACCGTGCTCTCTTTCAAACACCTTACCAACATACAGCAATTCCCTTCTGTTTGGAAGCATTCTGTCGCATCCTTGAATAATGAACGTCTGCCTTCCTAATCATACTTCTATGACATCTATCCAGTATGCGCCTAGGTCCCCTTCTCTATCTTCCTTTCGTTACTTTTCACCATCATATTCCATAATCTCCACACGACTCAACAGACATGAATCATACTCTCCATCCTCTCGGGTAAGTTAGTCCTTTTACTGTGCCCCACACACATCTGAAAATTTCCCAACATTTAATTCCTCTTAGGCAACATATAATATTGCCACCTTTAAATTCCTTTTAAGCGACATATAAACTTACTCCATTTGCATTCACTTCCATAAGGGAACTCACCTTCCATAAGCACTGAAAGTCCTTTCCAAATCCTCTGCTGCAACACTACAGTCTTCAATGCTGCAAATATTCCTCGACTCATCTCTTTTACATTTCTCCCAAAGGCTTCTGCAAATCACCTACTGCCATTCCCCCATCCATCCACATCAACATTCTTCGCTCCACCTTAATGGTTTTTATTCGTTCTCAAGATCTTACTCTCAATTTCCCCTACTTGCAAGCAAACCTTTTCAACTTTTACGAGCACCAACAATTTCTCCCCATTATTTCCAATCAGTATTGAACCATCAGAGAACATTACCCATTCCTCAACCCAGTCGTGACTAATCTTTCCCCTGTACCACTACAATATCTCAATCGATGGGGTGATACATGTCCAGAGAACGGGTAATAAGCAGCGAGATAAACATTAGTCATGAATCGGTTGTGGAATGGGTGATGTTTCCGGATGGTTCAGTACTTATATTGATAAATTAGTGCCAAAATGGTGCATGAAGTGGCCTCCCAAAGAGTAGAATTTATGAAGACACTGAACTATACGCTTGATCAAAAGAGAGAATTGGTTTTCACCGCTTATGCATCGAGATGCTTTGTAACAATGGCATTGGATGTTGTGGGCTTTGATCGTTACTGGAGGAAGAATGTCCCGCTTTTTCAACGTCTCTCTGACGATAATTTACCGAAATGAAATACATCTTGGCTTATAATATGCTGTTTGAAAAGACATTGATATAAGTAAAAGGGAGAATAAAGAAAACGGTAGGCTGGTTGCACTTATGTCTCTAGATATTCTTGGGTTAGATCGACTCTCACCTTCCACATGGAAACATTCCAGGCAGTTAATCCGATGGACACACTACCAAATCTTCCAGGTCTGGGAAGGGGACGCCGGGCAGCGGCATTTCAGAAACATCGATTCAAATATGCCAAGATCTTAGTCACTGTATCATCATTACTAGTCTTCTTGTACAATGTGTACTGCAACGTTTGTGAATATCAGCTCCAACAAATGGTGGTTGAGGTCTCGAGAGTCGATCAACCTCCAGCTGAGTTTCCTCCACTCGTTTTGTGTCCCTATCCGTTTGTCGATCCTTTTCGTCTTGTCGAATTGGGGTTGAATATATCTGTGAAGACTGCAGAGGAACTGGAGTACAACGTCGATAACTTGGTCGGCATCGATGAAAACTTATCCGGAAAGCAGTTGTTGGATGTAGCTTCGTGGCGGCTTCAGGATATCGTTAAGGAAGTGCAGATTGATGGAGAAGTCATTGATGAACCTTTTAGCACCAGCTTTGACTATCGATATCTCACGCCAATTGGACCTTGCCTGAGATTTGTCTCACCAGTTAATAGTTTGAAAGGTTTGCAGCTCAGTGTCAAACTTAGTTTTGAACTGTCTTGCACGCGAGTTAAAAGGATGTGTGATGCAGACAATGTTACTTTGAGTTCCACATTTCAGAAGTTGTGCAGTGATACCTCCTTATGGTGTGAATTTGCTAGGATTTATTGGAAAATAATGGTTATGATTATTCCATCAACTTACAATTCATTTGATCTTTATAAGACAGGGTTAGGCACTAGGATTACACCCAGTAATAGCCCATATGAGTTAGTCCCATTCGAGGTGGTCAGTGATTCCTCACAGGATTTAGATTATAATCCCAGGGACTGCTTGTCACAGGCCTATGCCAGAAATACAAAGGGCAAAAAAAAAAAAAAATCAATGTCAAGACTTAGTGCATAGCAGTTTTTTAGCTCTCCCCTTAAAACGTTTGTGTGTAACTCGTGAACAGTCTGCATTATCGTTTCTTAACTTCTTCAGCGTTGAGAAAGATCATTCCTCAGGGAATTTATGTAAGCCAAAAAGAACTGAACGTAAGTGGAAACTAGGAACAGAAACTCAGTCTCAACATGATAGTTCTGATATTGCTATCTTGAAGCTTTCATCGTCATCGTTAACCAGATTCTACAGAAAGCAGAGGTATCCTCTCAGCAAACTGTTCGAGAATATTGGGGGTAGCCTGGGCCTCTTCTTAGGCATATCACTCCTTGACCTTTGGTTGAGAGCTGGAAAATTTGTAGAACGTGTTACAGAGGCGTTAAGATATTTCAAAAAGAATTACTTCAGTTCTTTGAGAAGAAGGTTCAGCAGTATGAAGCATATATCCCGTCTTTGCTTGCTCACTGGGATTATCTTCTTTTCAGTGCCATTTTGCGTTCATTTAATGATCTTAGTTAACAGTTACACTGATAGATCACATTACACTTCTGTGACAATGAAACTTTTTACGTTCGACAACAAAAAAGTGGACTCAAAGGGAGGTTTTCAGGAGTGGAAGACACACTGCCATTGTATTTAGCAAGCAGGCCCCTTGGATGCCAGTCTATACCTGTGACTAGAGCTCAGAAATGCTTCTTCTTATGTTTTTTGCCCAGTACCTCCTCTATCCCCATAAGCTCGCTATCTGTTGACAATCTTCCTCAGTGCCAACTTAAGCAGGTCACAATACCCAAAATGAAGTACAGTATACAGTCGAGTATCTTAGTCTCTCTCTCCAATAGTTCAGAACTGCTGCTGCCTTGTCGCAGTAGATGCCAGCTCGAAAATGCATCCCAGATTGGGGTAAGCAATTTATTGTCAGTGACTGAAGAGGAAAGTTCAAAGTTTCTCTCTTTTATCTGTGGCGGTTAGGAGGATCATTGGGCTCTATTTCGGCTTCTCGGCCAGTCAGCTTAAAGATATTGTAGAAAAATATTTTCCTTGGTCATCTGTTGCAAAGAGATATGTTACATTTGTGTGGCATTTCGTTTAACTCTCTTTTTGTGTTCTTTGCTTTTTGTAAGTCTGTGGAGAAGTACCGGTTTTCAGTCATCCTATCCACAGCGAGTCTTCAGTTGAAATTCTAACCGAAGCTCAGTACCCGCCAGCACTTACATTGTGTCTTTGGCCACCATTTAATGTCAGCAGATTGATGTCATCAGTGGGACTTCAGAGTTCATATGATGAGGTCATGTTACTTGACCCCAAAGCCAGATTTGATGCCCTTACATATCTTATACAGCATATTGATAAAGTCAACGGAAGTGACAAATTACACCCGGATGATCTCTGGAGAAAAATTGATGGGACGTAGAGAGTTTAATTAACCCGGGGATAATGGGGGAATATTAAAGGAATCTTTAAAAAATCACTCTTTAATAAATGTCTTAGTCTTTACAATTTTGACATCAGATTTTCAGACATTTTTCCAGCGTTGAATGTTTTATTAAACTTAGAAAAATATTTTTTCTCCCAGAATCCATCTATGTCTGCTATGTTATTCTTTCATGGTCAGAGTGATTTCCCAGTGATGACCAAAGAGACTGTTCCACTGAGAAGTGGTGCTCCAATTATTGTTAATGGTGTCGAAGAATGGACAGGTGTTCATGGAAAAAATATTAGTTTTGCAGAATGTGTATCGCTTTGTGTAGATCGCCTTTCAGTTAGTCAGTATCAATGTAGTTTTCCATGGACAAATTTACACCAGGATTACTCAGTCATGCAATATGAAACTTTTCGCAGCTTTTTTAACTACATTATGGACGCACATGCCTACCAATGGTTCTCTGTATGAGGCACTAATTGGTTCTGCATCACTGTCAGAATGCTATGAACAGTGCCAAACAAACAGGGGTACATTTTACGAGGTTAACATCAATTCTGGTGGCGTGACGGTAGGAAGAGATTTTTCATTCACTCTTCAACCACATGATACCGATGGTGGAGTCATTTACTTTCAATTTACGGTTAGCATAATTGCTTCATCGTTCAAAAATACCATTCAAAGTGATGGCTATGCAGTTTCTCAATTCATAAGTGAGTTAGGAGGCATTGTTGGTATGATCTTGGGAACCTCACTTCTCTCACTGCTTGTCAGGACAGTGTAGAAGTCATGGCAAGAGAAATTCCGTAACTTTGAGGACTTCCTTTATCTCGTTTAATTGTTTTTAAGACAGAGAAGGAAAGCTATATGCATATAGGGGACCTAATAATGAGACAATCACAAATAAGGAAGCAGTTAAAGACCTTGGTGTGATGATGAATAGGAACATGTTATGCAATGATCAAATAGCCATTCTGTTGGCAAAATGTAAAGCAAAAATGGGAATGTTGTTACGGCACTTCAAAACAAGAAAAGCTGAACACATGATTATGCTTTATAAAACATATGTTCGTAGTCCACTTGAATATTGCAATAATGATATGGTACCCACACTATCAAAAGGATATTGCACAAATAGAGAGTGTACAAAGGTCCTTTACAGCTAGAATAGAAGAAGTTAAGGACCTAGACTACTGGGAAAGACTACAATCCTTAAAATTATATAGTCTAGAAAGGAGAAGAGAACGCTACATGATAATTCAGGCATGGAAACAGATAGAAGGAATAACAGAAAATATCATGGAACTAAAAATATCAGAAAGAGCAAGCAGAGGTAGATTAATAGTGCCCAAAACTATACCAGGAAAAATAAGGAAAGCACACAGAACATTAATCCACTACGCACCAGCATCGATAATGCAGCGTCTATTCAATGCGTTGCCAGCTCATCTGAGGAATATATCAGGAGTGAGCGTAGATGTGTTTAAGAATAAGCTCGACAAATATCTAAACTGCATCCCAGACCATCCAAGATTGGAAGATGCAAAATATACCGGAAGATGTACTAGCAACTCTCTGGTAGACATTAGAGGCGCCTCACACTGAGGGACCTGGGGCAACCCGAACGAACTGTAAGGTCTGTAAGGTATGTATCCAGGGGTTACTGTTGATGAGCTGAATTTTTAACATTGTATTCCTTACTACTTACAGAAGGGTCTTTCCTAATTGAGACCAGTTAGTTAATAAGCTTCATGATAGCCACTATGTCAGGAGCAAAGGTCTGTTGATGACGCTGCTCTTGAGTGCACTTAAACTCCCTGTGTTTGTAGTAGTTTCCCTTATTGTAATACGAAATAAAATAGCTGGAACTTTAGGAGTGATTTGGTGCAGAATAGTAATGTTCAAGTGTACCTCTGCACTTGGGCTTCGAGGATCCCTCAACATTTAATGTAGTTTCCAGTTGCAGTATTAGGATTGTTCTTTAATGCTGTCAGAAGTTGATTTTAATCTTGAAGCTTCTCATGTCAAGATCTATTTTATTAAGGTAAGGAATCAATCAGATCTTTGGCTTTTTTGTTGGTGTTTTGTTGATTCATTTCAACACACCACCACCTGATCTGTGATGTTAAAGGGAAAAAGGTCTGACCTTAATGGTTCCTCTTCTGTGTCCTAAATGTTTGTCTTTCTAGTCCTCATTGCTGTTACTGAAGGTTGTTCTTTTGTTTCATACAAACTGCACCTGTGTCTTTGATCTTCTTTGAAGGGAAGATATGTATCTGCCTAATTAAAACTGAATGAACTAATATTACTTTGCTGAAACACGGCAGAAATAATAGTTATGGTTTGCACAGATCTCATTAAGAGATGAGTATGTCAAGGGGTAAAGTACTTTATATACTTGGGATTATTCCTAACAAGAAAGATAGTCTGAGATTTTATCATGACAAAATAAAGTAAAAGTATATAGAGATAAAAACTTCATCGATTGAAATATTTAGTAGTTTGTTAGAGGACGAAATATTCCCAATATTATTATTGGCGAATGCACTACTACCCCTTAACAAGTTAGGAAAAAATATATTTGATTGATGTGCTTCATTGTAGCCTGTTTATTCATGGAAGATGCACTTCTGATTAGTTTGTTAGAGGAGAGAGTATTTCAGTTTCTTATGGAAGAGAATGAAGAAGTGTGTTTTAAGTAGTAGTTTGTTAATATCTGAATTATTGAAATTAATATAGTACTTTAGAGAAAGTATCACAAAGCAAGATCTGCCACAGGATTACTATGGACTGTATAGTATTTCCAAGAAAGTTAAATTGGACTTTCAGTTTCTGTTATGGAATGCTTAGTGGAAGTAGTAGTAGTAGTAGTAAAAAGTAAATCGTAAATAGATAATAACACAATAACAATAACAACAACAATATTAATAATAATAATAATAATAATAATAATAATAATAACAATAACAATAACAATAACAATAACAATAACAATAACAACAACTAACAACAACAACAACAATAACAACAACAATAATAATAATAATAATAATAATAATAATACTAATAAAGTTGAAAATGAGTTATGAACGGATTTATGACATTGGGAAACCTTTATACAACAAAATGTTATATTTACTGTTTATGCAAAACATGACATTTTAATAGTGAATGTTGTAGGTCTAGTAAATACATACTTGTATCATGACATAATATGCTGTAAGACTTATGTGCACGAAATCAGTGTAAGCATACATCGTTCATATATACACAAATGCCTCTTTAGTACTTGTGTCTGTGTTGAATATAATTTAATTAATGATGCAATTTACTAGCACTGTCTGTGCTGAATATAATTTAATTAATGATGCAATTTACTAGCACTGTCTTCAATTTCATTGTACTGGTATAAAATAAATGTCTGTGAAACATATTGGATTCATTATTGACCTTTAAAATAGCATTACTTCCGGTTTGAGGAGGATGAGAAGTTCCAGTATAAGATTCCAGTGGTAATAGATTATTCTCAATTTGCCATGAGTGGCTATGAAATCAAAAGAATTTGCAACACTCAATGGAATGGCATTTATCTTATTAAATATAACAAAGAAAAACTTAAATTGATTATTATGCAATGTGTTTATCCTAAGTTTGTGATGATCTATATTAAGTCGTATATATAAGAGAAGACTTAATTTCATTGTCACAAGTGAAGGGGTTTGCTAATTGATTAACAAAGCCGAACTTGTGGGTCTTATTAGAATATTGACTTCACGAAGAGTTTGCTGTATCGATAACCTTTTTATTTTTTTATTTTTTTTTTTTTTAAGAATTTGTGCGTTTTATTAGGCCTGTAATTTCCTACAGTCGCAGGGAATGCGATACTTTTCTCTTCATCTTAAAGTTGTGTTTACAGTACATTAGTTGTGATTGTGACCTTTATGTACGCAACAAAAATTAAAGTTCAAATATATTTTACCAACTCACTGGAAGCAGAATCTTATTTTCCAGTCTCTCTCTCTCTCTCATTCCTTTGACTGTCGATGGAAATCTTGGAGTACGATGGTTATTTTCGTGGCTGATCGCTTTATAAACAGTGTTCTTCTTGTTCCCACCTAATTTTACTCTTGCTTGTTAATTCCTTTTTTTTCTATTTTTATCTTATTGCATTTTTTTTTATTTCATTTATTCTGTGTTGATTGACAGGCATGACTCACTTTGTAAAACACATACAATTTAGCACCTACTCAGTAAGTTACTGAGTATTGTTCATTGTAATTATAATTTCTCATGAGAGAGAGAGAGAGAGAGAGAGAGAGAGAGAATATCGGTTTCATCAACTCAGTATGGTGATGAGTATTGTTACTTGCAATTACAATATTTTCATGAGAGAGAGAGAGAGAGAGAGAGAGAGAGAGAGAGAGAAACTTACGTACATTGATAAATTAGGCCAAAACGATGCATGAAATAGCCTCCACAGAGTGCAGTATAATAAGGTGCTGAATGAACTAAACGCCTGATCATTAGGGAGAATTGGTCTTCACGGTTAATGCATCGAGTTTCTTTGTAACAATGGCATTAGATGATGTGGGCTTCGATCGTTGTTGGAAGAACATTGGCTCTATTCATCGTCTCCCTGACGGTAATTTACCGAAATGAAATCCATCTTATCTTATGATATGCTTTTTGCGAAGACGTCGATATCTGAAAATATCTGAAAAAGGTTGGGTAGTTGTCCTTGTCGTTTGCTGGTCTTGCTTTAGATCGACTTTCAAGCGCCAGAAACAACCATTGCAGATAAATCGACTTTTCCAAATAGATAGACTTTGACCGTCCAGAAACAACCATTCCAGATAGATCGACTTTCACCTTCCAGAAACGCCCATTCCAGATATATCGACTTTCACCTTCCAGAAACTACCACTCCAGATCACTCGACATTCACTTTCCAGACAACTATTCCAGGCAGATCGTCCGATGGACTCTATACCAAAGCTTCCAGGCCTGGGGAAGGGCCGCCGGGCAGCAGCTGCATTTCAGAAACATCGATTCAAATATGCCAAGATCTTAGTCACTGTATCATCATTACTAGTCTTCTTGTACAATGTGTACTGCAACGTTTGTGAATATCAGCTCCAACAAATGGTGGTTGAGGTCTCGAGAGTCGATCGACCTCCAGCCGAGTTTCCTCCACTCGTTTTGTGACCCTATCAGTTTGTCGATCCTTTTCGTCTAGTCGAATTGGGGTTGAATATATCTGTGAAGACTGCAGAGGAACTGGAGTACAACGTCGATAACCTGGTCGGCATCGATGAAATCTTATCCGGAAAGCAGTTGTTGGATGTAGCTTCGTGGCAGCTAACCTCACGCCAATTGGACCTTGCCTGAGATTTGTCTCACCAGTTAATAGTATGAAAGGTTTGCAGCTCAGTGTCAAACTTAGTTTTGAACTGTCTTGCACGCGAGTTAAAAGGATGTGTGATGCAGACAATGTTACTTTGAGTTCCACGTTTCAGAAGTTGTGCAGTGACACCTCCTTATGGTGTGAATTTGCTTAGGATTTAATGGAAAATAATGGTTATGATTATTCCATCAACTTACAATTCATTGATCTTTATAATGACAGGGTTAGGCATAGGATTACAGTATAGCCCATATGAGTTAGTCCCATTCGAGGTGGTCTGTCTTTTTATCGCGCCTCAACCGAGAGACGAAAGAAAACTCAAAGGAGGAGGAGGAAGAGGAGGCTGTTATTTAATAAATTAAATAACTAATAAATAATAATAATAATAATAATAAAAATAATAATAATAATAATAATAATAAAAAATAATACTAATAATAATAATAAATAATAATAATAAAATAATAATAATAATAAATAATAATAATAATAATAATATATGAAGGTAGGAGACCCTCTCTCAAACATGTTTGTTAAAGATGATGGCAGCATCAGTGGAATTGATTTTATATATGGTCTTTTCAATTCTTCTTATTATTCTCTCTATCAGGGCTGATATTTGCTAATAGCTGGCCGATGTTCATATCTTGGTGAAGAAATGTTTTCTAAAAATAAATAATAATATGATATGATAACAAAAGTGGTTAACAAATCTAGTCTAAGGGCGTAACGGAATTCCAACGTTTCCAACCCGTATCATCGGTTCATTTTCAAGGAAAAGGTGAGCTTGAACTGATTGAAATGGGGGTCGTTCGGCGGTATTTATTGTGTCCCAGGTGCTCTGTCTGATGGGCGCTGCATTTTCATTGGCTGAACAGAGGATTAAGTCCCTGAGTCAAGCCGTCTTGCAGAGGTGGAGCTCGCACTGCTCTTCTCGTGCGGACGCTGGAGACTGGAGCGTAGTATTGGGAAGGTCATTGCCGATAGACGGGGGCACCTGATTGGCCCGTTCGATCGGCTCTATGGTGCTGGCGGGCGGCGCCCTTCGTGCCACCGTCGGGAGGAGTGAAGTCTCTTGGGTGTGTTGAGCTGGGTCTCTCCTTCCGATGTGTAGGGCCTCCAAGAGGCGGAGGCGACGGTGGTCTGCTGCCTTATCGATAATTCTGATATTAGGAATAATGTCATTCCTAGTTATCCTGGTATTGTGGACGTTTTTGGCATGATTATGGATGGCGCCTTCCTGAGCGTGGCAGGATATCCTCTTCGAAAATCGCATAGTCGTCATACCAATGTAAGCGCCGGGGCATTCCCGGACAGGGCATTTGTACTGGTAGACAACGTTAGTTTTCTTGAGAGGGTCCTGCAACACGGGGGCTGGATTGTTTTTCATAATCAGGCCACTGGTCTTCTTGCTCTTGTTGACATCATTGCCCTTAAGTTTTTTCTTTCTCTGCAGATAAAACTTTAAACTTCGTACTGGGCAAAGTGACCTCTCTGCTTCCTTGCCTACTAAGGCAGACAAACCTTGGACTTCAAAACTCCTAGGCCAAGGATTTGAGGGGTTCTCGTTCTTAGCCAAGAACGAAGGTAGGAATGCACAGATAGCTGCATCTCCTATGAATCCCACATTCCCTTCTATTGCATGGAGTTCACTAATCCTCTTTGCGGAAGCCAATGCCATGAGAAAAAGTGTCTTTCTCGTGAGGTCTCTAAAAGAGGCAGACTGAGGCGGTTTGAACTTAGGGGACCTCAGGAAACTTAGCACTACATCCAGATTCCAACTCGGGCTCTCTGGCGAAACCTTTTTGGATGTTTCAAAAGATCTTATTAGATCATGAAGGTCCTTGTCTTCTGAAATGTTTAAGTCTCTGTGCCTAAACACTGCAGCCAGCATGCTACGATAACCTTTAATGGTTGATACCGCCAGTCCACTTTTCTCCCTAAGGAAAAGTAAGAATCTGCTATTTGGGTTACAGAGGTACTGGAGAGGAAAAGTGATGGGTTCCTACACCACCGTCGAAAGACATCCCACTTCGATGGTAGACTCTAAGGGTAGAAGGCCTCTTGCTGCTGCGATAGCCGTTGCAACTCTTGCAGAAAAACCCTCTCGTTCTGACCAAACTTTTGACAGTCTGAAAGCCAGTCAGATCTAGAGCGGGGAGGTTTCTGTGATACCTGTCGAAGTGGGGTTGTCTGAGCAGATCTATCCTCTGTGGTAATGTTCTCGGAAAATCTACTAACCATTCCAGTACCTCTGTGAACCATACTTGTGCGGGCCAGAACGGGGCTACCAGCGTCATCCTTGCTGCCTCCGATTCTGCAAACTTCTTGAGAGTTTCTCCCAGTATCTTGAATGGCGGAAAAGCATACATGTCTAGGCCCTTCCAATCTAGGAGAAAAGCATCTATCGACACTGCCCTCGGGTCCGATATTGGAGAGCAGTAGTTGCCTATCCTCGCATTCTTGGCTGTGGCGAAGAGGTCTTATGTGAGGCCTGCCCCAAAGATCCACAGGTCCTGGCAAACATCCTCGTGAAGAGTCCACTCTGCAGGCAGGACTTGATCTTTCCTGCTTAGGAGGTCTGCTCTGACGTTCTTTTCTCCCTGTACGAACCTGGTAAGGAGACAAATCTTCCTTTCCTATGCCCACAGCAGAAGTTCTTTTGCTGTCTCATACAAGGAGAAGGAGTGAGTCCCCCCTTGCTTCCTGATGTACGCCAGGGCCGTGGTGTTGTCCGAGTTGATCTGAACTGCCGAAGCTAGGACGTAGGGCTCGAATGCTTTCAAAGCTAGCCAAACAGCCATCAGCTCTTTCTTGTTGATGTGCCAGGTCACCTGTTCTTTCTTCCAGGTGCCTGACACTTCTCTTGAGCCGAGCGTTGCTCCCCAACCTGTTACCGACGCGTCGGAATACAACACTTGGTTGGGGTTCGGAATGTGAAGGGACATCCCTTCTGCAAACCTGAGAGGGTTCGCCCAGCAAGAGGGGTCCTTCTTGATTTCTCTTGAAATCTCGAAGGAGAACTCTAGGTTTTGCGAACGACACCTCCAGTTTCGATGTAGAAAGAACTGGAGAGGTCTGAGGTGCAACCTTCCTAGAGAAAGGAATTGCTCCAACGAGGAGAGTGTCCCCAACAAACTCATCCACTCCCTCGCTGTGCATACGTCTTTCTCTAGGAAGGCTTTGACTTTCTCTGA
>NC_061094.1:37138598-37176454 GCF_015104395.2 Macrobrachium nipponense
CATGTGGTGTTGATATCAAGTGACCATGCGTGAATCTTGTGTGTCCTATACGGAGCCTTGTTAGGATCACCTCTTTTGATCTTTCTTTTTGTTTTGCGAAGATGTCCTGCCATGCACACACTTCAGTTTTTTATATTTTTAAGTTTATTTGTGTTTGGCACTGAGGCCCATTCTCTTTTCCAATCCTGGTATATCAATGGTTTAACTGATGTTATCCAGTCTGACACTGTGGCATGTGTAACTGTTGGAGGGATAGTGCAGGCCAATTTGGCAGCTGTGTCTGCATTGTTTTTCATTTCCTTTTATTCCCACGTGTGCTGGGATCCAACATATTTCTATTGATAATCCTGATTGGAGGAGTTTGATGAACTTTTATTTGTATTTCCTGCACTATTTGTTATATTGATTTATATTGTTTTATAGCATCTATAGCGCTACGTGAGTCACTGAAAATAACAGAGACATTTGCTTTTGCCTCAGACATCATATCAAGGGCCATCTGTGTGGCTGTGACTTCAGCAGTAAATATTGATGATATTAAAGGTAGGCTTCTTTTGATTAACATATTTTTCGAATATGCAGATGCTCTTACTCCAACACTATTTTTGGAGCCGTCTGTATATAACCACGAATTTGTTTCCTTTTCTTCTAATGTGCTCCAAAAAGCATGTTGGTGGTACATTTCTGTGCTTGTCATTTGCTTTTTAAGCAGGTAAGTACAGGGAGGTACATATCTTTACTCGTTTTAAAATCCACGGTGGTGGCAATTCCATTGGTGGGAAAAATGGTATCTATATTATGCAAGTTCATTAGTATTTGGCTCTTTTTGGGAAAGAGCTAGTACTATTAACTTCTGTTACTGGATTACAATTTTGAAAGCAGTCAGCTGCAGGAGACGTTTCTGCTTGCAGTGAAAGACGTCTTCGTATTGCTATCAAATTACGGTGATGTTTCAAGGGCAAGGGGCACACCTGCTTCTACCAGAAGCGAGTTTGTTGGGGAGATAGGAATGCCATGTGCACAATCGCACGCCTCATGGTGCACTGCATGCGAGAGTTTTTAATCCAGATTCTGAGGTGGATTAATATATTGGACATGCAGTAATCTATTATAGATAAGACTGTTGCCTATATGTCACTAATAAAATGTCTCGCTTTGCTCCCAATTAGTGTGTGTATAACTTTTTCAATATGGCAAGGGCTTTGATGCCCTTGGCTTTAATGTATTTGATGCGCTCTTTCCAATTTAAATGTTGATCAAATATAACTCCTAGATATTTGATTTTTGTACAAAATTGTATTTCAGTGCTATAAAGGTGAAGTTTGATTGTTTGGTTCTTTAGCCATCTTTTGTCTTTGTAGAAGATGATTGCTTTTGTTTTATCAGTTGAAAAGTTAAATCCAACTGAATTTGTCCAACTACATATATTTGAAATGGCAGTACTGAGAACTCTCTGAGCATGTCTCAAATTACTACTGGTATAGTAAATAACAAAGTCATCAACATGTAAACTGTTTTTTACACCACTTGGTAAATTTAGAGTAATGACATTGATTGCTAAAGCAAACAATGTACAGCTCAAGACACTACCCTGAGGGATTCCTTCTTCAAGTTTATAGGTTACTGAGTAGGAATTTTCTACTCTTACTTGAAAAGTTCTCTTTGTTAAAAAGTTCTTAATAAATATCGGTAAGTGGCCTCTTAGTCCCTTGGAGTTGGGTTTTTGCATGATGTTATGTTTCCATGTTGTATCGTATGCTTTTTCTATATAGAAAAATATAGCTACTGTCAATTTTTTTTTTCAAAACCTTTTTTGATGTGATCTTCTAAATGTGTTGAGGGATCTAGGGTTGATCTGCCAGCTATTGAACCTGATTGTGTTGGTGTTAAAATGGGTTCTTTGGTTATTACATACGTTAATCGTGCATTAACCATTTTTTCTAAGATTTTGCGTAGGCAGCTTGTTAGGGACATCGGTCTATAATTGGATGTATTACTTGCATCCTTTCCTGGTTTATTTTTTGGAATTATTATGGCATGTTTCCATTTATCAGGAAAGACACGTTTTAGCCAGATACTATTATAAAATTAAAATAAATATAATTTAGCTATAGGAGCTATTTTTTCTATCATTTCAAATGATATTTTATCATATCCTGGTGCGGAGGGATGACATGAGTTGATGGCATTATCTAGTTCATCCATGTTGAAAATATAATTATATTCCAGGTCTTCAAGAGTTTCAAAATTGAGTATTATATCTTCTTTTTGTTTTCTGATATTTTGAAAATGTATATCTAGGCTAGAGTAAGCACTGATGTTTTCAAAATACTTTCCAATTATATTTGATATTTCGTAAGTATCGTAGTATATTTTTCCATTTAAATGTATTGCACTTCTTGGAGGTCTTATGTGTTTTCCATTGATTTTCCTTATCTTTTGCCAGATATCCCTTGTGGATGTGTTTGAAGATATGTTTGAGACTTATTCTTTCCATGATGCGATTTTTTCAGCTATTACTGTTTTTCTAAATTTGGCTGTATATTTGTTATATAGTGGTTTAATGTGGTTAATTGTTATGTTTGTTACAACTATTTTGCTTATTATGTTTATATTATAGTATTATACCAACCAATACCACCACTAACATAGATGATTCAGTTATCCATGGAAAAGAACTTCCAATGGAAGAGGAGTTAAATTATGATAATAATCGAACTGACAGCAAGAAAAGAATACTAGAACGAACTCCACCTATGGAAAAAAAAATTGTAATATTGAAAATTACAATTAATCCAAAGAAACTCCAACTACACACAGGAGAACATTTAAAAAAATATTATACTAACCATCATCACAAGTGGAAAATACACAATTACCCTCATTCTCAATCAAACAGCCAACATCTGGACAGTAAAGAAACAATTAATCACTCTTTACATTTCCCATCAAATATTACTAATGAAAATCATACCATTAAACCCAACCAAAATATAACTATCACCCCCCAACCATCCACAAGACCCTCCATTAACAACAGCAAAACAAATAACCCCTCAAACCGACAGTCCTTGTCACTACAGAAAAAGCCCAATAGAATTACAAAACCAGAAATTTCTAAAGCTAGATCAATACTTCTGAACTAATAATTAACACACCAGACTGCTCGTCTTGTGGGTGTAATGAGCGCTTTGTAGGTAAATATAACCAACTTACCACCTAGACAGATGACACAGTACCGAAATTGGTATAGACCAATTTTATTAAACTTAATGGAAATGCCCCTTTAACACACCAACATGAGAACGAATTATGTTCTGAATCCTTAAAATACAAAAAGGAAATTATATAATCAAAAATAGACTTATTAATATTCAATTACGAAAAACAAACAACTGCTGAATCTAATAACCAACATAAAAATACAACGATTAAAAAACCACAAATAAATTCAAATGCATATAAACTACGAGGCAAAGTAAAATCCGCAATAAATTTACAGAATTTACCACCAATTCCTCCCAATAATGGAATATAAAATTATTCAGTGGAATATAAATGGCCTCTTAACCCGACTACGTCTGGGTGAATTACAAAGAATCATACGAGACTACAACCCAATGTGCATATGTCTGCAACATATAGGAAGTAACCCTACAAATATCAAACACTATAAAATTGCCTGTTATTCACCAACTGACGGTGGAAAATTAGGCACAGCTATATACGTTCATAATAGCATAACATATGAACCTTTCGACATACCATCTGTGCCATATCAAATAACATCTATTGAACTGTAGATGCCTGACAAAAGTAAAATCACTATCTGTAATTTATATAACCAACAAAATTTCAATGCAAATTCCAGTGATTTTTCTGAACTTATTAGCAAAAGTATACAGGAGCCCCTACTTATAGAAGGAGATTTTCATGCACATAATCCATTATGGGTTACTAATAACCTCACTGACATATCCGGAATCAACATAGTAAAAACTATAATGAAACACAACCTGTGTTGTCTCAATGAAAATGAAGTTCCAACATACTTTTCAAATACACACCTAACCTTTTCCTCAATTGACATTTCATTATCTTCAAATGATGTAGACGAGAAATCTGAATGGAATGTCCTAGACGATTCATACACAAGTGACCATTTCCCAATCATTCTGAACTACTTAAGTAATATCAAAATATGGCCACCTACAAGATATAATATCCAAAAAGCTAATTGGGATAAATATTTCCTATACACTAGAAACATACCACCATTCCCACAAAACGAAGATCACAATACTACATGTGAATCGTTCTCAAACTTCATAATAAATGCTGCAGATAAAAGCATTCCAAAAACCAAATAACATTCCACAAAATCACCTGTCCCATGGTGGAATCCAACCTTAACAACCTTAAGTAAAATAAAATAAATATTGGGTCGCAACCTTAACAGACTCAAAACTCGCCTTAAATCACTTAACAAAATGTCCTATATAAGGTCATGGTTACTTTCGGTAATTTTATGTAAGGTGAAACATGTTGGTAGTTTTGATTCGACAAAATATCATTAGAGTGAAATTGTTAATAAAAAAAACTGCAGAAGTTGACTATGAACTCAAATGTTTATGGAAATTCCCAATTACTGTGCAGTTTCACGGTAAGAATTGCTGCTGGCTCGTAAACGCCACCATACAGTACTACTTATTTCATAATAGAAGTTTGGAGTCTCTGCATGGATACTTATAAATCAACCTCCATTAGTAAGGGATTTTCAGTTCCTTTTTTGCTTCATATAAGTTTAGCAGATAAATAGTAAATAAAAAAACACAGATTCGAAAGCTTTCCATTAAGTACATAGTTGGTAGCACTATGTAGGAAAGAGACCTATGCAGATTTCTCCAGTGGCATCACAATTTAGCTGGCATTCTGGCCGATCTCAGCAATTGAGATTTCCTTGAAATGCAGTATTTAACTGTGGGTGCCTAATGCCACGAGCTATTTTTGTAATGGATCTGGTATTCTAAAGTAGTAGGAGCCATTTGACTGGTTTGTTGATAAAAAAAAATTAATCTGGTAATAATTATTAACTTTCCTATACGGGGAGTCAAAGATTTCCTTAAGTTCCAAAGGTATATAAGTTAGGCTTAACCATGAAATAGTCATTTTATCCGATGGTAGGTAATTATGTAAGGAAAATTTGCAAAACTTAATTTGCAATAAAAAAAATTTTCGGTTACAGGTTCCTCATAGACGACAGAAATGAAGCCTAATCGGGTTGATATTACTAATGACGAGGAATTATTGGTAAGTCTGTGAGCTATCTGACCAAGGTGGAACCTTCGATAAGTAATTATTCTATGATGGACGAGGACGCATTAAGTCGTCATCTTGAAGGTACTGTGTATATCCACTAAGCCTTTTGCGTTTTTTAGGGCTATATTAGTCATAGGTTCTGTCATTGCAAGGGCTTTTATTCCTAGAGTAAACGCCAATTGAGTGTTGCTCTGCTAATGTAAAGTACATTTTAAACTGTAGTGCAGAATTGAACTGAAAAAACATAGGCTGTATAGAAAGTAGAAGTTAAAATTAAATAATACATAGGCTATATAGAAAGTAGAAGTTAAAATTAAATAATACATAGGCTATATAGAAAGTAGAAGTTAAAATTCAATAATGTCGAATGTACTTTCAATCACTTTTAGGAATTTGCGGCAATTGTATTTGATTTTCCCTACTATGAACATTCTTTCTCCTTTAAGGTGCGTCCACACGGTCTAACAATGTCCGACGGACAAACATTGTTACCATATCATAGGCGAAGCAGGAAGACTTCATAAGCGTTGAAGCGATGGAAGTAGATCTGGCAACAAACAGTGGTAACAGATGAGGTTGTATACCAGTGCTTGTATTCTGCTCACAAGGCAAAGACCGGCAGACCATTGTTAATTGGGAACAATGGTTGTCCATCTAACATTGCTCGACCGTGTGGACGCACCTGTGTTTCCAATTAACAATGGTCTGCCGGTCTTTGCCTTGTGAGCAGAGTAAAAATAGTGGTATAACAACCTCACCTGGTACCAATGTTTGTTGCCAGATCTACTTCCATAGTTCCAACGCTTATGACGTCATCCTGCTTCACCAATGATATGGTAACATTGTTTGCCCGTCGGACATTGTTCGACTGTGTGGACGCACCTTTACGTAAAATGCTATTGCTCGTTTGTTAAAATGAGCGATCCTCGGTTAAAAGGCAAAGCAGCATTTCACGGGTAGATATTTTGAAGGGTTGCATTGTTGCTCAGTAGACAGCTCCAATTCACTTGACGTTCATCTTCCTCTATTCATAGGGATGATGATGTTTTACCGACAACCTGAGGCAATTGTTATTTTCAGTTTCTGTATATGGTACTATTACTGATAAATGAATTTTCGGTGATAAAACATAGTAGTACTGGTGACTCTTGGGCCAGACAGCGAAAAAAAAAAAAAATTTTTTGTCCTATAACATTTTTTCTATGTTTCTAACGTTTGGCACTAGGATGTATTTCAGTTACGTTTTGGGACAAAGAATATAATATCATTTTTCCCTATTTAGTTGTCAGTTATGCTTGGTTTTACTAACGAAAGGAGAATGGTTTTAGCTACCTGTGAAAAATTAATTTTCTAAGGCTTGCATGGGGGGATGGATACTTTCGAAAATATCCTTTGTTTTAATTGATGGTTTGGAGTGTAACTGACCAATAATAGTTTGTAGGGGATGCCTATAGAATTTTAAAACTATTGATCAGCTTCAGTTTATAATTTTCATGAATAAATGGTCTTCAGTGCTAACTTTTAACGTTTTTAGTCTCCTTTTACGCGAGCTTAGCACCCTCTCGACAGTTGATTTACTTATGTTTTTGCAGCATTGACCTTCAGTCATGCTCTTTCCATGGCACTACTGTCAAGAATTGCATCTCGTACAATTCCCCTTCTGCCTTTGCTGTTATATATAACCTGGTTATCTACCAACAGCAGTTCCAATAGCGTATTTCCCATCAAAACTGCTTCAAGGTGATCCTTGATGTAATCCAACCTTAACTTGTGAAGTGGCACAAACCTCACAAAGATGGGTATTCCTTGTGTGCACTCCATAACTATACATGATTTTTCATCGTTATCACTAAATGTAATGTAGAAGGTTAGTGGATTTCATGTACTTTGCCTTTTCCGGTTTTTGTTTATAACTTATTAATATTTTCCGTGGCTCTTGCAGCTCCTTGTCTATGTTCGACACAATAGCCATTCGCATTCTTAAACTTGTAGGAATTATTGCTGCACGAGGCATTACTGAAAGTTTGGAATCACTTCTTACGTTGCACTGTAGGTTCAACATTTTAAAATCCACTCTTGGTTTCTAACAACCATTAACCAGTATTAACCAATAAAGTTCTCTGTAAACTGTGTGATGGATTAGCTTGTAAAGAGACTGCTAATCTCCAGAGTATAGTGTCTCATCTCTGTATTCTAATATAGCACTGGTGTGTTTCTGCAACTTGTTCATGGCCGTCATTTATTTTTTAGGTACCATCGCAGGGAGCTGAATGTTGAAAAGACTGAAAACTACCCTGTTCATCACTATGAAGCCAAAAAAAACTCAAGATATAAGGCAGTGACACTGGATTATTTTTTGGCCGCACACACCAACACCAGTCAACTATAGACCACAGATTTGAGAGAACAACGTCGTCGACAATGGAAAGGACAGAGATTCTTCAATTACAAGGAAAAGGTCTGTAAACCTTTACGAAAAAGTTTGTCACGAAAGGTCTGATAAGTCGAAAGTATTCAAGGTATGAGGAAGTAACACGATACACCATAACTCGTAGATTATGGGTACCTGTTATCACAGGACGTAGCAGCTAATTTAGCGAATTTACGAAAAAAGGGTCTTAAAACCCGACTGACTGAGCTATGATCTACCAGATCTCTCGTCAGGGTTTTCCAGATAATTTTTTTCGTGGATGGTTCTTCGGCAAGAATTCAGTGTTACTGCCTCACAACCTCGAGTACTTTCGTCAAAAACATTGAAAAGCTAATCTGGGATAAACGATTAGATAAACATTCATCTAGCCCATAGAAAAAGTTCAATCTATGTAAACTGAAGGGCAGTTTTAAAGGATAATTAAGCTTTTGGCTTTATTATAATTAATTATTTTTTATTCAATTTGTATTTTTCATACCTAACAAAAAGGACTTTTACCGTTAAGTTTTTCTGCACTACACACACACACACTCTCACTCTCTCTCTCTCTCTCTCTCTACAGTAATCTGCTGTGCCGTCACAAATGGCCCTGTGACGTCATAGCTTCAGCCTTGTTTACTACAGCTTAACGGTGCTTCGTTCGACTAAGGGGCGGTATCTCTAAATATTTCATTGACGATGGATTTTCTTCGCTATCCGTCACGTGTATGTCCTGGGGAGGCCCTCTGGTTGCTTTAAGAGGTGGCAGAAGGTCTTTTTTTACCATCTTCGCTGTTACCAAGACCCTAGACTTGGGCTACGAGTCCGAATGCTGTGACGGCATTCTCGAAACCTCTCTGACTGCGACGTACGCTTCGGTGACAGCTCTCTCTGCCTGTTGCCGTGACGTTGTGGTCTGTTGTCAACCCATCAGAAAGTGTTCTTCCAGGAGTTGTTCCTGGATGGAGAGATTGTATTTGGTAGATGGTGTCCCAGAGTTTCTAGCAGTCCTCGTCATAGGGCAAGAGATCGTTCCACTGAGGGGTATCTCTCTTCTTATTTCTTCGACGATGAATTTTCTTTGAAATTCTTTGCTATCCATCACGGTTCCTGGGGAGGCTCTCTGGTTGCCGTAGGAACTGGCAGATGATCTTTTTCGCAATCTTTGCTGTCACCGAGACCATGACTTGTGCTACCAGTCCTAATGGAGTGACGTCATACCCAATACATCTCTGCCTGTGATGTCCACCTTGGTGGATGGATCGTCCTCCTCCTGTTGCCCTGATGTAACTTCCATCATCATCCATAACATCATCGCAGTTAGTTGGCAACCCATCAGAAGTGGTGTTCTTGGAGTTGGCTGATGGGATGGACTGTGTTTGGGAAGAATTCCGTATTTCTTTTGCTAGCAGATGGTCGGCCCGATGGGGCAAGACATTTTGACTGAAGGGCAATCTCTTTTCCTATTTCTTCCAAGTTGGATTTTCATGGAAATTCTAAAATATCCATCACATATACGTGTCCTGAGGAGGCCTTCTGGTTGCTGTAGGAGGTGGCAGGTCTTTTTCGCCACCTCTCCTGTCACGGAGACCCTTGACTTTAGGTACAAGTCCAAATGCCATGATGTCCTCCTTCGGTGACGGCTCTCCTCCACTGTGGCCAGGCAATCTTCTGAGAGAGGCGTTTCTCCATCTTCCCAGTATGGACGTGAACCTCCCCTTCAAGTACGTGAACGTGTTCCAGTCTGTGGGTGTCTTCCAGTCTGTGGGTGTCTTCCCAGCACGGACCCTTCAAGTGTTACGATTTCCACTTGCATCCAAGTTCTTAGTCTGGTTATTCGTCCCCTTGACCTGTACAAGTTTGTCTCATGATGGCACGTCTCTAATTTAGGGAGAGAAGGTATACCTGGGCCGTGGATCCTTGCTCGCGATGGAGATCCTACTCCCGCTGTTAATCTTTCAGAGTGCTAGACAAGAGTATTCTTCTCCCTGACGTTCTCTGTTGGATGTAAATTATGTTTTAAGTTAAATAAAGAATAAATATTAGGAACACTAATTTTGGTTTGCATAACAGTCCTTCTCCACCCATTAGATCTATTAAAAAATGACGTCATTAATAACGGATTGTTGTTTTTCCGACAACTGCCACTTCATCGTCGACTCTGATCTCCCCACAAAGGTTGTTGAAGGGGAAGCCGGGTTTAACAGCTTTCCCTTTTCTCACAGATGGCAAGTCCTCTTTCCGCTCAATTTCTGCAGACTTTCTGCCCTCTTCTCTTCTTTAGGAAATACTTGTAGAATATCCTAATTGTTTCTCAAGCATTCTTCAGACATGTCATCACTCCTCTCACCGTGTAGATTTGTAATTCCTCTCTCCACAATTCATTGTGGTACTCACGCTGATGTATTTTAAGAGATGAAATTGAGAAAACAAATTTCGTCTTAGAAACTTCAAAATAGAAATACTTTAGCCCTTGTCTCAAATTCTACTGAAGGAGGATTTTCTCTCAAAATGCAATCCCTTACTTGACACAAAAACTTAAGGTTCAGAAATCTGATAGCCCTACATTACCTTGTTTATATACATCTGTCGACTTGAAGTTCTCTCTCCTCTTGGCCTTTTCAAGACCGATTGAAATCTCTCTTCTCCTTTTAACCTTCTCAAGGCAAAGCCCTCTCTCTGCTCAACCTTGAAGTTATTATGGTACTCTCAAATGTGTTCTGTAAAATACTGAATAATTATTAAAATAAAAATATTTGTACCCTTTTCTCTTATATGAATTCTACCCCAGTATTTGTACTCTATTACATCCCTTTACTAACCTTATCAACATTCATGTTACAGACAAGGAAGGGTCATGTTAGGCTTGCATTTAGGATAAAATTTATAAACCAAGAACTCCGTTTTATATTTATTCCCGAGATGTGCAAGGCTTGCCTAAATGTCTCATTCCTAATATACTTGAGGACGGGGGGACAAGGAAAGTTAAGAAGCAATGACCAAAAGATATGGATGTCGAATAGAATTGAATATACTTTGAGTTCATTCAGCACTGAAACAGATATCAATAGCAAAAAGTTTGAAAGGTGTAACAGGAGGAAAACCTCACAGTTGCACATTGAATCAATTGTTAGATGGTGGAAAGTAAGAACAAAGAAAGTGAATATGAGGGGAGGTGCAATAAAAGGAACGCAAAGGGTGCACCTAAGGGCTGACAGCATGCTACAAAGAACCGTAGGTAAAGCTTGAAGTGTACTGCAAGAGGTGCACCGATGGCACAGGAGATATCGATGTAGAGCAAGGAATGCAGTTTACCTTTTGACTAACATCTTAACTCGCGGAGACGGCTAAAATTGTCATTAGTTAGAGGGTAAAGGACAGTGTTTTAAAGTGAAAATAAAGTTATCACTTCAACGTCAAACAATTTCTCATTCCATATGAAACAAGGCCAGCCAGCAAGGTTCTCCTCTCTAGGCATCACCAAATAATCCATGAATTTTGTGCTTGCCCATGAAGTATACTTTGAGCTTAGGATGGTGTTACTACTAACAGTGAAAGTGATCCTTGCTTGACAAAAAAAAAAAAAAAAAAAAAAAAATTCTGTCTATCCCCACTTCTGATGAACCCAACAGATGAAAGATTTGCTTTATACAAAATTACCAACTCACTGCCACAAACTAGTCAGGCAACCTGAACAGAACACTGGAGAAGGAAGACAGATACTATAAGAGCTAGCACACTGATATAGCTTGAAGAATCGATAATGCCTAAAAAATAAGAAATCCCCAATCCAGTTGAAGAACGCAAAGTTACTGTAAATGGAGAGGTCAACTACCATCTTTTAACACTGAAGTGAGGCTTTATGCAGTCGGGTTTAGCAGAGCAAATTGCATTAACAAGATATTATGCAACATTCGTAGTAGGATGACTGCTTCAACCATACAAGGCCATACTGTAAGGCTTGCACATTAGAGAGCTGTCAATATTGTTTACATGTCAACATTACAGGGAGTGCAAGCCTATTGCCTATTCATGACCAATAACCAAAAACGTTGGAAGACTAGTTGCAGTCTGTTTATAATTATAGGAGAGGAAGCAAGATCAGCAGTTTATTTAACTTAACACCCAACACCTGCCCCCTGGCCCCCACCCAACCTTACACACATCGTTGTGCAGAATGATGAAGAGCTTCCAACTCTAAAAGATTTATAGTGCATGCAAAATTCATTAAAAACCTAAGGATACCCCTCAAGAGAACTGTTACCTCTGCACTCAAACTAGTACCCATTTTTTTGATAAAAGGAAAGAACTTCCATAGTTGAAAAAGAAATGCAGTAGGGTGTGTAGCTTACATTACAGAAGACTGACAAAGCCAAGCGTCAAGGCAAGGAAACACTGATATTAACCAGAAAAGCCACCTAGAGCAAAAACCCTATAAAAAATATGCCTGGTCTGTTCTGCTCAAGTGGCCAAATTACAGAGCCTGCCTCGTGAACAAAAATGTTTAACACCTGAAGATCCAAATTATAACTGCTAATTTCCAAATAATTTTAAATCCTACAACACATTCAAGCACACTGCAAGGAACACGACACTACGGATGAAAATTAAAATTCCACTAAGGTTGTAGAGATAAAGAATTGATACTGACCTTTCCTTGATTCACAACTGATGGGTTATAAGCAGTGGTCAAGAGAACAAACTGGCCCTCAAAAATTCTGTGTTCAAGAGCAAACTTTTACCTGAAGACATGACCTGTAAAAAGAAAAAAAAAAAAAAAAAAAAAAGAAAAAAAAAAAAGGGTGACCATCAGCCATGACATTTTTTTCATTGTGGTACTTTTGGTATGCAATAATTAAGTAAAGAGATTATGCAAAAATTGCTCGGCATGTATGTGAGCGCACGTGCTCGAAATATGTGCAAAAAGATTCCTAATGTGTTTTTTTCAACTTAAAATCACTTTAAATTAATAATACTCCTAAAAAGCATCATTATACATTCATTTCGAACGCTATTATGCAATTGCGGAGCAATTTGTGCGTGTCACACGCCTCTGCTGAAAGTGCCGCAAAAAGAAAATTTATCGAAAAAATCAATATAAAAAATAAAATTAACGTTTCATTGTTTAGTTTTATTTTTCCTACCTAGCATTATTATAAAACATTTTAATACTATTTTGCACTCAATGATACGCAAAACAATAATAATAGACTGGATTTTTTTTATGTTCTAAACCAAACACCAATAGCAGGTGAACACACTGGTATTTTTTTGTTAAGAAACTACCGACAGCAGGTGATCATTCTCTGGTAGTTTTTGTTTTTAAACAATGAACCAGTATTCAAATAACAGACTAAAATATAACAATACTATTCAATGGTAAAGTTAATATTAACAAACCTTGCACGATATACTTAGCATAATAATTTTTTCTAATGACTGATAATAGTAAGGCCACTATTTCCAAGCCCACCGAGGTGTTTTCGTGGTTCCATTGTTTTACTTATGAACTGGAACATTAAACTATATGGCATCATGAGGTAGCGAGCCATGGATACATCTAGTGTCCTTTTTGTGGACAACTTACTGTGGTAAGCAGATAAACTCAGCAATAACTTCATTGCAACAGGTAGGCTACAACCTATTTGACTTTCCTCTGGATGAACTTTTTGACTGCAATATAAATACAGTCTGCATTATACTAGGTAGAAGTTTGTGAGCAAGAAGGTCAGTGCAATATAAAGAAGGCACAGGATATAGGTACGGCAGCCGTATCCCTGACTGCGATAGATATTGGTACGGCATTGAATTGCGCATGCGTCAATTTCAGACTTCCTGCCGTACTAATAACATTGTGTATAGTAGGGGTACGTCAGATTCTGTCAGTGGTGCCGTATTTTGTTATTAGACTTTTCTGCAGATATGGTAGTTAGCTAATCATGCAACAGTTACCGTGCAGTGTTGCTAAGAGCTATAGGTACAGCACTAGAAGGTAAGTGACATTAGTATAATAGTCGAACTGAATTGTTTCGCTGAACATGTTCAATTCGAAATGTCAAAGTGAAGCAACATACTGTCATCACCAAAGTACCAAAACATTTTGACAAGTAAAGGAAAAATATAAAAAATCACAATAATACTGAAATATACTTACATTTTGACTATATACATGAAAAATAAAACTAAACTAATCTATCTGTGTACTTCATATCTTCTTTTAATCTCTCTGACCCGTGTAATAATACATCGTTTTAGCCGAAAAACAGATGTTTTCAGGTTTCAACAGCTGAAAAGCAATAGATGTCTACGAAGAGTCAAATTTCCAGAAATTGTATATCCGTAGGTCATGAACGATCGAATCGGCCCCGAAAAGAGCTCCGAAGAGGAGATTCAGGGGTCTTGAAGTACACAGAAACCGTGCTCTGCTGTATTCATGGTAGTAGGGAAAACTACCAAAGTCAATCCTCTGGTAAACGGCCTAATCAATCTTAAGCAATCATCCAAATCAGATCCATTTTAACAGCATGTTTCCCATATTGGACGCACTACTGACTGCTGCACTACCTTACTAGCTAAGCTTCAAATCTTTGAATCTTCTCTTCGGAGCTCTTTTCAGGCCGATTCGATCGTTCGTACCTGCGGATATACCATTTCTGGAACTTTGCCTCCTCATAGACGTCTATTGTCTTTTTCAGCTTGTTGAAACCTGAAAACATGTTTTGCCTTCATATTCTTGCTGTCACTGATATGCCTCAGTCGGTAAACAAGGGTTCGCGCATGCGCAATACACTGCCGTACCAATATCCATCGCAATCAGGGATACGGCTGCCGTACCTATATCCAGTTCGTATAAGGGCAAAGCCTGTTTTAGCCTACATTGAATTTTAGTAGGAATTCATGTCAACCAATGCTTAAAACAGTCGAATAGGTATATGGCTAGCCTAAGTCAAAGAACTCTCAGTTGTAGCCTACTATTACCAAACAATGTCCACGGGGAGGATTTTCCAAGTTCAAACCAATGACATTAAAGATCAAGGAATAATAAATACTATTTGTATACATATACACTTTTGTCAGTCTTCTTGCTGGAGACAGGGGTGGCGGAGAAATGGTACTGTGTCATTGTTGACATGGTGGGTGTGAAGACTGACGTTTATGCTGCCTGGGAAATAGGGTAGGCCTGTCCTACCTGCTATTACATGATATTCCTTGTGTGTATGGGTCTTATTATTGATGAAAGGGACATCATTTCAGTAGCTCCCACATGTCGAAAGATTGAAATTAGGAATGAGCTGATCCCTGAAAGCATGCGTGTTGTACCAGAACAAGGATGCACTAGAGAGAAAAAGCTGGAAAATTTTATTGCACAGCAAGATTGGTCACATTTAGATGATGAATAGCAGGCCCAATTAAAGAATCTAGTCATGGAAAATCATCAAGTTTTCATAGTGGAGAGTAATGAAATGGGAAAATTCAAGGGAGTTCAGGGACATATTAATGTTAGTGATTCCGAACCAGTTAGGTCACCCATGTATAGATACCCTGAGAAAGCCAAGCAGCTTATTGCAAATATGTTGGGGGATATGGAAGCTAAAGATATAATTGAGCCATCCATCCAGCTGCATGGTTAAGTCCTATAGTCTTGGTAAGGAAACCAGATAATTCTCAAAGAATGTGCTTGGACTATCGAAAAGTCAATACCCAACCCACCTTCAAACTGACATCCATCCTTTGCCCTAGGTTTTAGAAGAGTTAGTTGAGTCAGCATCAGGGAATCAATTTCATGCTTCATTGGGACATGACAGATGCTTATTATCAAGTAGGGTAGATCTAGTGTACCTATCCGCGGCGGCCCAGAGTATGGCAGTTGCAGTTTTTCTATGCAGTTTTACCTCCTGAGCAAGAATTTGAAGTAATATTTATTCGGACGACTCTAATTTACCTTTGAACTCTATCCTACGGTAAAGGGGATTCCCATTGGGAACCGGGGTTTTGGGTGGGGACAAAACCCCAACTCATCTATCCTACGGTAAGGGGGACCCCCAGTGGGAACCGGGGTGGTGGGGAGAAACCACTTGGGGGGAGATTTTGCCGTGTTATTGTGGTATTTCCCCACATTTATCACTTTTAAAAACACGAAATACAGGCGGAAATAAGAAATAAAACAAAACTAGCTATAGTGGAGCCGTTCCACATCCATATTTGTCTACTACCTACTACCACCACAACAATGAATCCTACTACGCATGCGCTAATGCTACTGCGCATGCGCTAACTGTAAGGGAGCTTTTGGCCTAAACTCGGACTTCTTGTGAGGAAAAGAAATGGGGGTTTACGGAGGGATAATGTATTTAGCCAACACGTTACAGTATGACCCCTACATTGCTACGGACTGACTGAAGTGAGATGGTTAACAGGGTTCCCAGATTTGGCAGTTTCTCGCCAAATTTGGCTTTTTTTCCTAATTTGGTGGGTAAAAATTCACTTTGGCTGGTTAGTGGTATTTTGGCTGGTTTTCAACACTTTCTATTTGAGCTAACACTGATCCCACGTTTGAGGAATCTCTCCCCAGATTGGGAATTTTGAAGGTTTTCAGGAAAATCTGGGGAATTTGAATAGGTTTTCAGTAAAACTTGGTACATTTAAGCAAAATATGTAGATGGAATTAAAATAAAAATACACACACACCAGATGACCACAAAAAACAGGCTGCCGGATTCTCAGGGAACGAGCCTCATTTCAAAATTTCAATTCATTCTCGTGTTTTTTCCTGCATTCTTATATTATTGATTTTATTATCTAACTAAAAACTATGATGCCGCTATACAAGCATATATATGATAAAAAAATATGCATTTATAAAGATAGATATAACGCACATATATTTGCCGGTTATTTGGGTTGGTTTTGGATTACCATTTGGCGGGATTTTGGCTGGTTTCATGTAGACTTTGGCTGGTTGGTAGTGGTGTCATCTGGGAACCCTGGCTGGTAACCATACGTTTGAGTTACATAAAAGCATTTACCTATTTTGTTTATTAAACATGTTTATGTGAATTCTAGTGTTTATTCCTTTTCATTTTTTCCATAGTATTTGTATAATAACTGTTTTGAAATTCCCACCTAATCATTTCCAAAACCATATATAACGTTTGAAATATTATGTTATAATTGAGGACAGACACCTAAAAATGCCTACGTGTTGATATAGAACTCCAGTTTTAGGACGTTTTCGATACCTACCTACCTACCTACCTGTTACGTGAAATTGCACATTGCGTTGCATATTACATACACACTCCCTATATCATTTATACACAAGTCAATCCCTCCCCTTTCCAGTATTCACGACTGGCTCTTTACGTTACAAACAGACACCATTTCAATGGCATTTCTCACCGATACCAATACCTATATTAAAGTTTGCCATTTTATTTATAAAACCTACATTTCAATTATATAATTTTTAAATATATAGTTTGGCCATTATTCTTATAAAACCTACATTTCAATATATTCCATTATAACACTTTACCAGACATTACAATTTACACCTCCCTTCCAGTTTCCTTACTATTACGCAGTTATGTATGGTTACTTTTTACATTTTACAACACTTCCACACCCATCAAAGTTAGGTTTATATGTCATTTTACCTATGGGGGCCAAATCCCATCCCCCGGTTAGGCAACATACCCTTAGGTTTAGTTTGTTATATGTTGGTTTACCTACTAGTTTTACTTCCTTGAAGGGGGTTACCCGTTTAGGCTAGGTTGGTTAGTTCTTCAAGGGTGGTATACCGGGGGGGGGGGGGTTACATTCCCTACTTGGTTACCTACTAGGTTAGTTTGGTTAGGTTACATTCCTTACTAGGTTAGTTAGGCCCTTTGAAGGGGGGTACAGGGGTGGGGTGAAGCCCCCATGGTCAGGCAATATTCCCTACTAGGTTAGGTTAGGTTAGGTTGGTTAGGTTACATTCCTTACTAGGTTACGTTAGGCCTTTAAGGGGGGGATGGGGACGGGCAAAACCGTGGCCACCGAGAGTACAAGGCCTTTTCACCCTCTGGCCGCGTCGTCCTAAGTAGGCTGACCTGGCTATCAAACACTGGGACGGGCTGGTGACATTGTAGTTCTGTGAGGAACTCATTACCTGAAGTTTTTATGCATCACTTACTACATACATACTACATACATACATACACATTATATATTTAACTAGCTAACGTTTCACCACCCCAGAGGTAGTTTAGCATGGCGCTTTTTATATTTATACTGCAGTTCCCCTATAGGCCTAGTCTGTCAGTGATTATATATATATATATATATATATAAATGCATGTATTAGAACCATGCAATGAAATAATAATTACGGAGCGCTTACTTTGCTAAAGTCCTGCAGTTTTTCTCTTCTTTTCTTGAGATACTTTTGTTTTTTTGTGCTTGGATAGAGTCATTTTCCTTCTGACAATAGTTATTTAAGAGAGAATTCGTTGATGCCCAGACAATCATCTTTTCTATTTTCTCTAATGGATGACCATTCTCACATTCTTCCAAATGGAAATGAGCATCATCTTCCTTCAGAATATCGAGAGTGATATTCATGACAAGCTGCCTCTGGTTTCTTGAAGATTTGAAAGTGTCATTCTGAGTGAGGTTTATTCCACAATTATGTAGTTGTATCTCACCTATATTTATTGTTGCGCTGTCAGGGAAAAACAAGGACCCTCTGCTGACACCCTTTGTATAATCTAAACTCAAATCCTGGTCTTTCTCTTCATTGGTACTTCAGCTCTTGTTAAAATCTCTAAGCATGATTTGCATTTCATTTTTTTTATTTACACTGTAACAACAGTAACCTGCTAAATAAGTTATAACAGGAAGAACGCCATTACATCCTTCAATGTCATGTTGTGTTACTTTAATATCAATATCAGAAGATTCATCTATTTCAGAGTTACTCATGTTCGTCCCAATTATCTCAATAAAATTTTTTAGTGTGATACCTTTTCCCTGAATGGTAAAACCATTTTCATTAATGACATTTTCCTAATTTTTTTCTCGCATTCAACATTTGCCTACTGATATGTTATAATTTCCCCCAGCAAGTGTCGTATTTCTCCAAATGATCTGTTTGAATTTTTCCTGGGTAAGGGAAAATATAACTCGATTAAGCTCATCTTTACAATATTTGGTTAATTCTACAATTGCAGACGTTGTGTGCTTTAATGCTGTGAATGTTTCCCTCGTTAATTTCCCTCCTGGAATTTTCTCCCAATTATCTAACCAGCCTCAAAAATCTTAACAGAAAATTGTATTTTCTATCATTTTCATCACACGTAAGTGGGGTACAGTATTCTTATTTATTCTTTTCCCTTTGAATATTGACTTTACATTAACTATTGACCACCAAATCCAAAATATCTCTATAAATTTGCTGTATCATTGTAATTAGGCAATTTTTTTCTCTTTTCCAATGTTTCGCATTGCTTGAATAATATATTCATAAACATTTTTAGGACTAAATTCACATTTTGTTTTTCAAATGTCGATGGCCGCAATGCTTTTATTGTTAACTTATAAGAAATTTGTCTTAAATAATATTCTGACTCTACTAAATACAAATCCTCTAATGATTTCCAGGGAGCAAAGGATACATTTGGTTCGCTACAAATTTCGCTGAATGGAGATTTTGGAAATACCATTGTTTTGGATTCATCTTTGAGACCCAACCAGTTATTTCTGACACACTTCAGTATGTGTACACTATCAAACAAGAAAAATAAGGTCTGCATTTTGCAGCTGGATGGGGGTAGGCAATTGACAGCTTTGGTGGGGTTGCAAAAGTGCGACATCGCTTTTACATTTATCGCATTATTATCAGTAATGACACTGATTACTTTCAATCCAATTTTTTCCAACCCTAGTATTACTTTTTTTATAACTTGGAATAGCGTTTCTGCTTTTATAGTTTTTACCGGAATAATGTGTACCACATCTCGAAATTTTGATAGAACAGCACCTATCATGAAAGCATAGCAGTGGTTGCTGCTTCATTGCTGTTAAATGCAGATCCTATTACAGCACCTCCCTTATAATCAAAAAAGGCTTTAAATGGATCTCGTCAATCATTAATGTTACAGTTTTGTCTGTGGGTTGTAATGATTTTGATTTTTTGTTTTTGCCTGATATACGAAAGAAAATTATCATCATACTGCTCTGTTTTCTGGACTAAGTTGCTTAGATATAAAAACCCGCCTGATCGTTGACATACTGGGTAAAATTAACCATCTTCTATCCCTAAAGTATCTGTAAGCTCGAGGTGGAAATATTGCATAGCAAAGATGAAGAAACCAAAAGATCTGTGGAATACTGAATGCTCTTTTGAGTCATCAAGTTTAGTTGCTCAAAGATAAATTTCAAAGTCATTGAATGCTTGAAGGTTGGTCTATTATGGTGATTAGAAAAGTTAAAATTAAGTTGAATAATAGCAACTGGGTTTATGGAAGAGTTATTTTGTCTGTCATACTTTCTTATTTCTTGTACCATGACTTCGATGGATTTGTATCTTGCACATGAGAAGGGATGATAGTCATGCAACTCACGTACGGGCACATTGTCGATATACGCCTGGACAGATTTATCAGGATGTATTAGTACGACATCATCATATTAGGAGAAGGTGAAAGCGATATGTGACTGATCAAGAGATAAGGTTCTTTATGAATTATGTCCCAGTACTTATCCAGCTTAAGTTTCCTCGAAAGTTCTTGCAAATCCCTAAATCCAATTTGCGTTTCGTATGCCTTTGCATCTGATATGCTACTTTCAATTGCTACTTTGACTGATGTCTCTTCTATTCTTTGTCTTTTAGATTCGGGTGACTCTCTTCGATGTTCATTTAGTTTCAAATATTGAGGATAGTTTGGAAACACTGTGGGAACAGCATTTTCTTTAACATATGGATGCTTTAATTTTGCAGTAATTTTCCTCCCAGTTTTTTCATCCACAATAGAAGTTTCCCTCACAATATCATCAGGATGAAAATGCTGTTCACAAACCTGCAAGTACAATGATATGCGACAGTCAGGAAACGTGTCTACTATTTCATGAAAAAAAAAATTGTTAATTTCTAAGACCATCTATTTACCGCAGGAAACCGTCAGATTTCCAAAAAAACGGACGCATTGTTTTCATCATTCTAAAAAAATAATTGAAATAAAGTTTCCTTCTAGCCTGTTACCCATATATTGCAATTAATTGTATTTGTATAGCTACATATTTTTTTTGCGATTCAAGTACATATTACTAACAAAATCAATATAATTTGACAAGTAATGTAATTGGATATATACATACATATAAACACATAGTGCACACATACACACAAACACATACATACATACATACACACACACACATATTATATATATATATATATATATATATATATATATATATATATATATATATATATATTTATATATATATATATTATATATATAAAATGTTTTAACTATGCCTACCATAAAAATAGTAAAAGTGCTGTCCGTCTCTTTCTTTCATATATATATATATATATATATATATATATATATATATATATATATATATATATATATATATATATATATGAAGTAAACAGATACACGGACAGGCAGAGAGAGAGAGAGAGAGAGAGAGAGAGAGGAGAGAGAGAGAGAGAGAGAGAGAGAGAGAGAGAGATGCTTCACAATTATCAGCATACCGATGATTCTCCGTAGGACGAAAATTTTCTCTCTTGATGTTTCTTATGCCATTTCTCTTTCACTTGTTCATTTTCAGGAAACCTGAAGATATTAACTTTTGGTCCGTTGTCGTAATTACCCTTACATTTAGGTACCCAGCACTTGTAAGGCATCTTCTTCCAGGAGCAAGCACGTGTGGTACTGTAACACAAAACTTCTATCAGCCTTTTTCTTCTTTAAATCTTATTTTTCAAATTCAATAATTGTTCGTCCACATAAACTCATAGAGCCACTTAAATGCACCAGCACTTGGATGTATTCTCCTAAAGAAATTCACTTAGAATTTGATTCCAAGCAGCGTGACCTCACTCGACCAGTACCCCGGAAGGACTAGTTATCTTAGCCCAGGTCAGCCTACATACGAAACGTATTAGGGATTTAAATGCCCGGGTGAAAAGGCCAAAATTCTTCTCTCGGTGGCCATGGCGAAACCCACCTGGTCAGGCAATATTCCCTACTAGGTTAGGTTGGTTAGGTTACATTCCTTACTAGTTACGTTAGGCCTAGTATTTCCCTACTAGGTTAGGTTAGGTTACGTTCTTACTAGGTTAGGTTAGGCTTTAAGGGGGGTACTGGGGGGGGCGAAGCCCCCCTGGTCATGGCAATGTTCCCTACTAGTTAGGTTAGGTTAGGTTGGTTAGGTTACATCCTTACTAGGTTAGGTTAGGCCTTTAAGGGGGGGTACGGGGGGCAAAGCCCCCCTGGTCAGGCAATATTCCCTACTAGGTTAGGTTAGGTTAGGTTGGTTAGGTTACATTCCTTACTAGGTTAGGTTAGGCCTTTAAGGGGGGGTACGGGGGGGCGAAGCCCCCTGGTCAGGCAAATATTCCCTACTAGGTTACGTTAGGTTAGGTTGGTTAGGTTACATTCCTTAATAGGTTAGGTTAGGCCTTTAAGGGGGGGTACGGCGGGGGCGAAGCCCACCTGGTCAGGGCAATATTCCCTACTAGGTTAGGTTGGTTAGGTTACATTCCCTTACTAGGTTACGTTAGGCCTAGTATTTCCCTACTAGGTTAGGTTAGGTTACTTCCTTACTAGGTTAGGTTAGCCTTTAAGGGGGGGTACGGGGGGCGAAGCCCCCTGGTCAGGCAATGTTCCCTACTAGGTTAGGTTAGGTTAGGTTGGTTAGGTTACATTCCTTACTAGGTTAGGTTAGGCCTTTAAGGGGGGGTACGGGGGGGCGAAGCCCCCCTGGTCAGGCAATATTCCCTACTAGGTTAGGTTGGTTAGGTTACATTCCTTACTAGGTTACGTTAGGCCTAATATTTCCCTACTAGGTTAGGTTAGGTTACTTGTCTTACTAGGTTTAGGTTAGGCCTTTAAGGGGGGGTACGGGGGGGGCGAAGCCCCCTGGTCAGGCAATGTTCCCTACTAGGTTAGGTTACATTCCTTACTAGGTTAGGTTAGGCCTTTAAGGGGGGGGTGGACTGGGGGCGAAGCCCCCCTGGTCAGGCAATATTCCCTACTAGGTTAGGTTAGGTTAGGTTACATTCCTTACTAGGTTAGGTTAGGTTAGGTTGGTTAGGTTACATTCCTTACTAGGTTACGTTAGGCCTTTAAGGGGGGGTACGGGGGGGCGAAGCCCCCCTGGTCAGGTAATGTTCCCTACTAGGTTTAGGTTAGGTTAGGTTGGTTAGGTTACTTCTTACTAGGTTAGGTTAGGCCTTTAAGGGGGGGTAACGTGGGGGGGCGAAGCCCACCTGGTCAGCAATATTCCCTACTAGGTTAGGTTTAGGTTTTAGGTTGGTTAGGTTACATTCCTTACTAGGTACGTTAGGCATAGTATTTCCCTACTAGGGTTAGGTTAGGTTTACGTTCCTTACTAGGTTAGGTTGGGCTTTAAGGGGGGGGTAGGGGGGGGCGAAGCCCCCCTGGTCAGGCAATGTTCCCTACTATGGTTTAGGTTGGTTAGGTTTACATTCCTTGACTAGGTTAGGTTAGGCTTTAAGGGGGGGTACGTGGGGGCGAAGCCAAACCCCCCTGTCAGGCAATATTCCCTACTAGTTAGGTTGGTTATGGTTGGTTGGTTAGGTTACATTCCTTACTAGTTGGTTACGTTAGGCCTAGTATTGTTTTCCCTACTAGGTTAGGTTATGTTACATTCCTTACTAGGTTAGGTTAGGCTTTTAAGGGGGGGTAAACGGGGGGCGAAGCCCAAACCCCCCTGGTCAGGCAATATTCCCTACTAGGTTAGGTTAGGTTACATTCCTTACTATTGGTTAGGTTAGGCCTTAAGGGGGGGTACGGGGGAAGGGGGGGCCAAGCCCCCTGGTCAGGCAATATTCCCTACTAGGTTAGGTTGGTTAGGTTACATTCCTTACTAGGTTACGTTAGGCCTAGTATTTCCCTACTAGGTTAGGTTAGGTTAGGTTAGGCCTTTAAGGGGGGGGGGGTACGGGGGGCGAAGCCCCCTGGTTCAGGCAATATTCCCTACTAGGCTTAGGTTTACATTCCATACTAGGTTAAGTTAGGGGAAGGCCTTTAAGGGGCGGGGGGGTACTGGGGGGGGGGAGGCAAAGCCCCCCTGGTACAGGCAAAAAAAAAAAAAACATTGCCATACTAGGTTAAGTTCCTACGTAGGTAAGAAGGTTACATCCCCTGCTAGGTTAGGTTATGTTAGGGTTGGTTGGTTTGGTTCTTTAAGGGGGATTACAGCAGGCCCGCCCAACCCCACCCCTGGTCAGGCAACATCCCCTACAGTTTAATTAGTTTTGTTATATGCTAACCTATGTTTAATTTTGGTCTTTTGTATTTATTAAACAACTATAGGCCCTATTACACATTTACCACCCAGGACTTAAATCCCACCCCTCCTCCTGGGCCTGTTATATATGTATTTGTATTATTTCATATTTTGAACCCATCCCACATTTACATTTAGTTCCTTAACTACCCATTTACTTTTATTACCCTTAACATTGCCAACTTATCTTGTTAAGTGCTTGTTCATTTACCTCAGCCCCACCCTGCCTCAACCAATAGCATCAAAGCATTTTTACTACTCCACCCCGCCCACCTCTCCTACTCTGTTCTCTCCACGGTCTGGCCTCAACTGCCACCTATCCTCACTGTAGACTCCAACAACGGTTGATCTGCCGCCATGACATCCACTGCTGCATCTACTTCACGCTCGCGCCCCAGCCCCTCACCAGGAACTCTTTGCCAACTTCATGTAACAATTGTTACATGAGTTACAAAGATTTTTCTGCCTTTTACTCAGGTAATTATGATCGACCTAATCGGTTTTTGCCCAGGACCACGGCCTCCTGAGAAAGCAGCGGTCTTTTGCCCCCATTCATTGTCAACTCCAAGATACGGGAGGAGAATGTATAACTTCGTCGGGTACTTGGCTGTTGCTTATTTCAAGCTGCATTTTGAGGAACCAAGACCCGCCTCCACGCATTCTTAAAAGCAGCTGCTGCTTTGTACCCTCCACCCCTTTAAGGTAAGGTCCAAACATTATTCTTAATTATTATGTTTTAGGAAAGTGAGTGTTAGGCTTTCGCCGAAAGTTGCGCCAAGGTATGTTACTATTCAGTGGGGTGCTGCTAAGACAACTCGTACCTTCCACCTTACCCCCACCCCCCTCCCCCTGTGCGTACCCCCCCCGCCCTCCCCCCTGTTATGAACATATGGCTCCGTGGTGGTTGGGGAATTTAAACATGGCGGCTGTGTTTACATCGCCTTCACCCGTAATGAATACTTGGGTACCTTCCTGTAGGACCGTTCTTCGGTGACTTAGACTATGGCAATTGACATTTTCTATGTTATTGTTTATTGCTTTACAAGGGTTGTAAGGAATATTTTTTATTCGTTTGGTTGGAACTAAACTTTAATATACCTTTGAGTTTGGTGCGGCTATTATGTAACTTTCAAAGGTCAATTACTGCTTAGTTACAGCCGGCCGAATGGATATTACTTTTTAAATCTTGTACAGTAACTCAAATAACATAGGAATCAGTCAATTGCCATAGTCTAAGCCACGCAGATTGCTTCTGTAGAAATACCTCAAGTAGAATTAGATGAAGATAGTAGAGATCTGACAACGTTTAGTGATGGAGTCTCCCTATATAGGTTTAAGAGGTTACCGTTTGGTTTGAGTTGCAGCCCAGCTATATTTCAAGGGTAATAGGTAATATCTTGGCTCCATTACTAAAAAAGGGATACATAAAGAATTATTTAGATGATATTGTAGTATGGGCACCCAGCTTGGAAGAATTAATTGGGAGATTAAAAAACTTATGAAGAAGCAGTTTATTGGCTCAGCCACTCTGTTACAGGCATGGCAAGAGATAATTGCCATGACTTACTATTTTGATGAACCTCCTAGTTCCTTTATTAATAAATTACTGTGTAAAATCTCAGCATTAACTTTGAAATTCCCCAATGATCCAATTCCAACATCAGATAAATTCCTTAAGACAAAGGTTTATTAGGGATTGAATTCACAGGCCCAAGCCAAACTAGTTGATTCTTAGCAGACCATATTCCGTTGGAAAATTTCATGACATGGGCCGAAGAAGAATATTATAGGGCTCAAGGAATGAATAGTAGCAATGGGAATAGAGTCTTGCCAATTTCAATTTCAGGCACGGGGAATCCTCAGTCATCAACCCAATAACAGGTGTTCAACAAGGGGAAATACAAAGAAGTGGAGTTAGATCATTAAGAAAGAAACTTGAAGAGTTAAATAAAAAACTGAGAAAGTAAACATGAAGAAACAAAAGAGTAATAGTAAATATTGTGCCTTTTGCAGAGTGACTGACCATAATCTGTCTGATTGTCCTCTTGATCCTCCCAAGGGAGTTCGTTTTTATTGTTTCCAACAAAATAGTAGGAGAGGTCATGTAGGATGTCCAGGAAAAGGAGGAAAATTGCCTAGGAAGAAGTTTCCCAGAGCATTCATCCATCAGTTTATGCTGTATGAAGGCTTGTTATATCTGAGTGCTGACAAGCATGACAATAGTATTCAGTTAAGACTTGTGGTACCGCAGGAGCTTAGGAAAGCTGCTTTGAAGTTTGGTCATGAGTCTGTTGTTAGTCATTTAGGGAGAAGGAAAACTATTGATGCCCTGGAGACTTACTTCTATTGGCCTTCACTTAGATCTGATGTGGTTAAGTTTGTTAAAGAATGCATTACATGTCAGGTTCATAAAGACAGTCCATCCTTACAGCAGAAATTCCAAGAACTTCCACCAGTACATAAACCCTTGGAGTGTATCAGTATTGATTTGACAGATATGATGTCTGGTGCAAATGGGTACCGTTATGTGCTTACAGTGATTGATCATTATTCACGCTTTGCGAAGTTTTACCCACTGAGGAATAAGACTACAGATGTGGTCAGTAAGAATTTTCAGAAATATTTAAATGATTTTGGAATTCCAGGGTGTGTAATTCTTGATAATGGTGCTGAATTCACATCACAACAATTTAGAGATCTTTGCCAAAAGCACAACATAAACACTGGTTTCATCACACCATACCATCCTGAAGGTAACAGCATATCAGAAAGAATGCATAGGACTATGAAGACCCTGTTGAATGTCATGTGTCAGAGTCATCCTTATCAGTGGCCAACCTATTTAGGCGAGACCCAACGAGTCCTTAATTGTGCTGTCCACGCCACAACAGTGAACAGCCACAAATTATGTCTTCTTAGCAGGAGACCTGCTAGACAAATTATAACTACATTGCCCACACTTGATGAAGTGAGTGATTCTGATATCGACCAAAGTTCATGAGATAATCCAAAAGACCACTTGGAGAGGTCAAAAACATTCACTTCATCAAGTGATGGCAATGTAGTTATAATTTGTCTAGCAGGTCTCCTGCTCAAGAAGACATAATGTGGCTGTTCACCTGTTGTTGCGTGGACATTATGACTATTTTTGATAAATATAGTTAGCTATATGTATATAAATTCATGGAAAACTTAATTACATGGGACTGTGCCTGTACCCTCATTAAACTAACCTAACTTTGTGGCCTATTGTAACCTAGTCAAAATCAGCCATGTAAAACTTTGCATAGGCTTATCCTTAACGATTTCTGAAGAAGCCTAGGCTAGACTATATCCTATTAAAAAGCACCTTAGCCTAATTTTACCTCATTTTGAGTAAGTTTTTTCTCAGAAATCTTTCAGGTAACCTTACCCATTGACGTATATTGTTTTACCCTAGTACTGTGTGGAGTAGGGTATCAAATGATTTACACCTTACTGTAAATTAATGATTCTAGGGTTGCTCCATGTTTTGATACTTATCCTATTATGAGGAAAGCAATTCCCATAATCTGTAGTTGATGTAATTTTTTGAAGTCTCAATATAGTTATTTTTTTTTGCTGTAGTTTTAAACTACGCAATTGTGTTGATTTCTGGAAATCAAAAATTAAATAAAATGAATATTTCCAGGGATCTAGTCCAGGAATCCAGTCCAGAGATCTAATCAAGTGATCTAGTCCAGGAATTGAAGACTAGGTAATTAATAATAAGTCCAGGAGACTAGGCCTGGGAGAAATTTGCATGATGTAATATAGTATAAGAAACAAGCTGAGTACCAGGAATTTAAGTTTTCCATGAATCTTTATATACATATAGCCTAACTATATTTATCAAAAAATAGTCATAATCCTCATTCAAAAGAATTAAGTCTAGGGTAGGCCTTCTTAAAATTACTGTATAGCATAGTCTAAGATCATGATCGGCAGTGGAAATTTCCATGAGAGGTAGGGGTAACCCCAAGATGCCCTGTAGGATGGCCATGTTGTGGTACCCTTTGGCACTGGTATTTGCAAAAACTGTATACAAACAAAACACTTATAACTACTTTCTTAACGATTTACGACCCTATCAAATGCAAAGTTGCACTCAAACTAACTCAGCGATATTTCATGACACCTAATAACGTGAAGTATCTTTCACGACAATGAAAATTTTCCTCGTTAAGGCATTGCAACATGTTTGACTGGGCAGGAAACTCTGCACTTGAATTTCTCGTCTGCTACTGTTCTTTCATGATTAATTGATCTGTTCCAATAATGCCCTACGTGATATTACAACTTCTTTAAAAGCTTACCTTGCAAGGGATAGATAATCATTTGTATTAATAATTTTGTAAAATAGCCAAAATGAAGAGCGGACAGGTTGACATCCTCACACGAAAGCATTCGTGATCCTTACATGTGTCTTTTAGTGTTACCAAAATGCAGACGAAAGATTCAGGGCAGCATTCCCATACTCAGAGCGAAAGAAAAATAAAACGGGACTGGCTACACTGCCACACTTGTGTCCACAACAAAAACATTTCACAGTTCCAATTACTCTTACAACAGTAGTGTAAAGATATTAGATGGGGATGATTCGATGAATCAATTCCTAAATAATCAACTAATAATTAAAGTAATATTTTTCCCAGTTACAACAATCACCCCGTGTAGCCTATGCCAACCTACACCCAGTGTTGTCTGTGTCCAACAACTCCCGGAGTAGCCCTGTGTCCAACAACTCCCAGTTCAGGACTTGTAAGCTTTGGAAAAAAACAATTTAAATGTCATAATAGGCAAGACTAATAATAATGGTGCAGTAGTCAGGTAAGGCAAGCAGCACACAAAAAAATTACCAACAAGCAAAGAAAGGGCAAAACACAGCAAACAAGTAAAACCTAAGAAGGATAAACTTACATACTTTAAGTGCATAGAAATCCCAGAAGAAATTTAAAGCATGCTGTAGCCTATATGGTAAAAAGCATTATTGCAATAATTGGGACAAGGGCCCTGTGTCAGGTAAGAAGGTTGCAAACATGATACCTGTGTGATAGAACCTTAGACAAGGTACTCAAGAATTACATTAGCACAGACATATAGGTTCATCACAACTAAAGTACAGTATAGTGGTGGGGAAATAGGCAAGTTTCCAATGACAATAGTCAAATGAATGGGACAAACCTTTGGGCCTAGATGGGTTAAGGGAAATAAAAGTAGACTGGCATAGTATTGTAAGGGTTACAGGTTCAAAACAGGAGCCTACATTAGAAATTTCACTAACCTAACGTTACCTAACCTATCCTCATTTCATTACTAGGTTGTCAGTGCTCATATATACATGTAAAAATATTAAAAGACCATCTTTCTTCATTCCAAAGCTAAAAACTTCCAGTATAGATTAATGAAATACCATACTTGTGCCACAATGCCATACCTACAATTAAGCCTAACTGTAAAGCACATGCATTTTTCATGTCACTGAAGTACGTCACTTAGGATATCTCAAGATTCCTACAGAGGTTCGTGATACAAATATCATTAAGCAGATATTCAGTAACTTCAGAGAGCTGATACTGTTGAATGTATTTCTAACACTGTAATATATATTGCATTGCTGTTATAAAACTAGTTATTAAATTTTTGGCAATAATTTTAGCTCTAGTATGACTGCATAAATTTGATTATTCATCAGAGCTGGTAATGATGTGTTTTTGTTATACCTATAGTTGTTCCCCTCAAAGTTACTGTACCATCAGAAAGAGTTTTTTCAAACAGGTCTGCCCAGCATCATAACAAAAGGACTCAAATTTTCTGATGTACATTCAGAGAAAATGCAAATCCTTACTACCCAATGACAATATAGTGATACTGATAGGTGGATGAAACTTGCGTACTTAATACCATATTTTCATTTTAAAGGCAAAAATATTGTTGGTTCAGCCTTTGGCTATGGTGAAGTTGCAACAGGTGCATTTTACTTAATATTGAACAGGTAAAATCTAAATTCAAGTAAGTTGCACAAATTCACAAAGCATAAAACCTGATGTTCTGCACTGCACACTGAAGAAAGTAATTATAGGCTTAGAAAAAAAATCATTTTTAGTGTTTTGCATGGTAATATCATAATGCTATCATTGGGAGAGCAATGTCCTATTTTCCCAGGATTCCTCACGCTGTTCTATAGTGTGTCCTCACCATTACATAAGTAAACAAAAATGCCCTCTTTCATGTAAGTTTCAGTAAAATTGTTTCAAATATATCGGCTTGGCCCAGAAAGTTATAAAAAAACAATGAAGTTACCTCGGTTCTTGATGTCAATAATTTGGAAAACGAAATTCATTATGCTCGATTCAGCCCTTTGAAAAACTTTATGATATAGATGTTTACTCTATGAACATTCATAAAAACTTTTATTAAAGGATTATCTCCCTACACCTTTAAGAAACAAAATGTTCATTTTACTAATATCCAATGAATATTACCGTTTCAAGCTTTACTAACTATTGGAAAAAATCACTCCCTTTTTATTCAGAATGCAAATGTCAAAATTTTACATTTGGTGGACAATCACGAATTTAAACGTTTAAATATCAAAGGGTAAATAATAGATAAGCTGCTCAATAAGTAATGAAGGTTATAGTACAAAAAAACAGAAAAATTAACAATATGGGTTTCTACTAACATTTCATTGAATAATTGTTGTTCAAGAAAATAACTATTGTAGCCAAAGAGAAAGTTAGAAAATTTAAATAGTACCAAATAATGACTATGTAAGAGAATTATTTCATTCACATATAACTAGTAGAAAGAACCATGTTTTTTTTGTGATGTAAACCCAATGTACTGCTGGTTTGTTCTTTGGTAGACACTGTACTGTAACTAAACAAATTGTTTTGGTTCAGCATTTTATATTAATCTTATAACTTATGTTTTCGAGTTAAGTATTATTTGTTTGTACACTAATTAGTGTAGACGAGGAAATAAGTAAATAAATAACTGGCAGAAGAAAAATGATAGATTTTGACGAGGGTTTGTTTACATTTCTTTCATCTGGCATAGCAGCTCGGACCACGCCCTTGCTTACGTTCAAAAACAAAATCTAACAACGGCCTTCGATCTCGGTGGTCTTTATTTCGCTCCTTTTTTTGTGTGTTAGGAATCCAATCATTCACATTTCTCACATGTCTATGCCCTCCCGAAGGGCCTGGGTTATCCAGAGATTTTAGTTATCCATAACAATAAAAAAAAATTACGGAGGAATGAACGAAGAACAAGTTGAAGGCACTTACACAACCAACCGTGGGAAGTTTAAAGGGAAAGATTACCAGGAAGACTCCACACAGGACGCTGTATCGCCGCTGATTGGTTGCAAACCAGCAAGATGCACTCCCATTGGATACTCTGGCGGTGTGGGTGGTGAATACCTCTTACTGACTTGTACTTAAACAGATGCTTGCACAGCGGCAGATTCCCAAAATGTGCACAGAGTTTTCGGTCAGACCTTGCCCCTACAACCACTGTGGACGGAGATATCTCACTCTCCTAGCAGACCGCATTTCGATCTGCATACTCCCCTCGTCGTTCTTCTTCGTCATTAGGTTATTTTATGTTTTCATTATATTTATGTTGTGTAAACATGATATTGTTATAATACAATAAAGTTTCATACATACTTACCTGGCAGATATATACTTAGCTAAGACTCCGTCGTCCCCGACAGAAATTCAAATTTCGCGCCACTCGCTACCGGTAGGTAGGTCAGGTGATCTACCTGCCTGCCCTGGGCGGCAGGACTAGGAACCATTCCCGTTTTCTATCATATTTTCTCTCTTCCACCTGTCTCCTGCGGGGAGGCTGGGTGGGCCATTAATCGTATATATCTGCCAGGTAAGTATGTATGAAACTTTATTGTATTATAACAATATCATTTTCATACAATGAACTTACCTGTCAGATATATACTTAGCTGATTGGCACCCTTTGGTGGAGGGTCAGAGACAGCTAATATGGAATAGACAGGTAAACAACATATGTTGTAGGTATAAAAGAAAAACCTTGGTTTCCTACCTGATAGGTGGTAGACTTCGTGGCTGTAGCCCGGTAGTCTGCATCACCTCAAGACTTTAGCGAGATATTAGATCTATGGCTAGAGTTCTGTGGGTCTGTCGATGGGTATATGAACCGCTTACTCGGCAGAGCCTGAAAGGACTTTGTCAATGGGTACTGGACCACTTCTATGACAACACACCTTGTGAAGGAGCATAACCAATCCCGACCACCTGATCCTAACCACCATGTTAGTATATAGAATTGTTCTGAGTTATCCCCGAACTCATTACAAACAACCCATAACTCGAAACGAAAACGCATTCATACAAAAATTCTCAAAAAAAAAAAAAAAAAAATTTTAATACTCCTCTAAAAGATATCACAAGAGTTCCTTACTGAACAACAGTGACTGGCCCGCCAGTGCCGCACCGAGCCCTCTTTGTCAGCAGAAATTCTAGAAACATATCTAGTAGAAGGTATGTACAAAGTTAAGGATTGGTGTTTGCTCCCGTACCCAGTATCGTATCCGCCGATACAAAAGGCCCCAGAGAAAAACATTTCTAGTAGGTCACGCGAACGTCTTTAAGATAGTGAGATGCAATACCGAATTGCACCTCCAATATGTCGTATCAATGATTTTCTTTAGCGACATATTCTTCTGAAAAGAGAGAGACGTCGCCACTGCTCTAACTTCATGGGCTTTTACTCTTAAAAGCGGAAAAAGAGTCATCAGGACAGAACTTGTGAGCATCTGTAATGACGCTCCTAATGAAAAAAGCTAATGCGTTCTTAGACATGATTCTTGTGGGGTCCTTAATCGAACACCAAAGACTTTGTCTAGAGCCTCCCATTTGTTTCTTTCTTTGTAAGTAGAACTTCAAGGCTCTTACCGGGCAAAGAGACCTTTCTGTTTCTCTCCCTACTAGACTCGATAAGCCTTTGATCTCGAATCTCTTGGGCCAGGGATTCGATGGGTTTTCATTTTTCGCTAGAAAAAGAGTTCTAAACGAGCAGAAGGCCGAGTCTCTGTTAAAGCCGACTTCATCTTCCAGGCATGAAGTTCCCCAACTCTTTTGGCTGTCGCCAAAGATAGGAGAAACAAGCATTTCCTTGTATATCCCTGAAGCGAAGCTACATGGGGAGGCTCAAATCTGTCAGATGAAAGGAACTTGAGAACTACATCCAGGTTCCAGCTGGGAGGAGTTAGTTCCTTAGATTTTGTCGTTTCAAACGATCTAATCAAGTCGTGCAGATCTTTATTCTCAGCAATCTCTAGGCCTCTGTTTCTGAAGACTGCCGAAAGCATGCTCCTGTATCCTTTGATCGTCGATACAGATAAGTGAGAGACCTCTCTCAAGAACAAAAGGAAATCAGCGATTTCGGTTATAGAGGTACTGGAGGAGGGACAACTTCTTAGACTTACACCACCTTCTGAATACCTCCCACTTCGACTGATAGACTCGTCTAGTGGAAGCTCTGCGGGCTCTAGCGATAGCGCTTGCAGCTTCGCGAGAAAAACCCCTCGCTCTGACAAGTCTTTCGATAGTCGAAAGGCAGTTCAGCGCAGAGAGCGGGGAGGTTTTGATGAAACCTCTCGAAGTGTGGCTGTCTGAGAAGATCCATCCTTTTTGGAAGGGATCTTGGGAAGTCTACTGTCCACTCCAGCACCTCTGCAAACCAATCTTGTGCTGGCCAAAACGGGCTATCAGGGTCATCCTGTCCCGTTGGACGCTACGAACTTCTCACACTTGTCCCAGGATTTTGAAAGGGGGGAAAGCGTACACGTCCACATGAGACCAGTCTAGCAGGAAGGCGTCGACCACGAGAGCTCTTGGGTCTTCCACCACTGAACAAAAGACTTCCAGCCTTTTGGAAAGGAATGTGGCGAACAGATCTACGTGAGGAGTGCCCCAAAGATCCAAAGACTCTGACACACCTCTGAATGAAGAGTCCATTCTGTGTGAAGGACCTGGCTTCTCCTGCTCAGTCTGTCCGCCCCTGACGTTTCTCGTTACCCTGAACAAATCTTGTCAGGAGGGAGATGTTCCTCTGTTGAGGTCCAAATTAGCAGATCTCTTGCTATCTCGTATAGAGACACGGAGTGCGTTCCTCCTTGCTTCCGAATGTAGGACAGGGCTGTAGTGTTGTCCACATCACTTGGACCACACTGTTTGTCACAAAGGGTTCGAAGAACTTTAGCGCCAAGTGAACTGCTAGAAGTTCTTTGCAATTTATGTGCCAGGACACCTGTGCTGCCTTCCAGGTGCCTGACACTTCTCTCGGTCCTAGTGTTGCTCCCCAACCCTTCTCCGATGCGTCTGAATACAACACTCGGCTTGGGTTCGGAACTTCCAGAGAAATTCCCTTGTTCTCTTTTAGAGGGGACAACCACCATTGCAGGTGTGGTTTCATCTCCATTGGAAGGAAGAAACTGTCGGAGAGAAGTCCCGTCTTCCAGTTCAAGATCTCTTAGGAAAAACTGAGGACGAAGATGCAGTCTTCCTAGAGGAAAGAACTGTTCGAGCGAGGAAAGGGTGCCTAGAAGGCTTAACCATCCCTCGCCGAAGTCCATTCTTTCCCTAAGAAGAGAGAGACTTTTTCCAAGCCTCTCACAATTCTCTCTTGCGAAGGAAATACTCGAAAACCCCGAGAATCCATCTGAATCCCCAGATAGACAAAGTTCTGTCTGGGAATCAGCTGTGACTTCTCGAGGTTCACGAGTAGTCCCAACGCCTTTATCAGGTCTAGGGTCAAAGAAAGGTCCTCCAAACACTGTCTCTCTGTTCTGGCCCTGATGAGACCAATCGTCCAGATATACGTAGAGAGATGTTGACGCTTTGAGGTGAAGAAACCTCGCCACATTCTTCATCAGGTTTGTGAAGACCTGAGGAGCTGTGGGACAGGCCGAAACACAAAGGCCCTGAACTGAAAGATCCTTCCCCCGTCATGAAACGGAGGTACTTCTTCGACGAAGGGTGAATCGGGACATGAAAATAGGCGTCCTGGAGATCCAGCGACACCATCCAATCTCCTTGACGCAAAGCCGCCAGGACTGAGGCCGAAGTCTCCATAGAGAACTTCTCCTTTAGAACGAACTTGTTCAGAGCGCTGACATCTAGTACTGGTCTCCAGCCCCCCGAGGCTTTCGCAACCAGGAAAAGCCGATTGTAAAACCCCGGAGAGTTTTGCTCTAGAACTAATTCTATAGCTCTTTTTGTACCCACATTTGATTCACCATCAGACGAAGAGTATCCCTCAGTACAGGGTCCCTGTATCTGGCTGACAGTTCCGCGGAATGGTCGTTAGGGGAGGACTGTCCTGGAAGGGGATAAGATATCCCTTCCTGATTATGGACATCGAAGAGGCGTCCGAGTTTATGAGTGACCAAGCGTCTGCAAATTCGAGAAGCCTGGCACCCACTGGTGTTTGGAGGTTGTCTGTCTCACTTCCCTTTCTTAAAGGGACGGGAAGAAGCTTTACCTCTCCTCTCAGGACCTCTTCTCTTAGAGGGAGCTCTGGAGAGAGGGCCTCCTCGAAAGGGCTGAACCGTAGAAGTCGGTCCTTTCTTGTCAACCGAAACAAGGGTCTCTTCTTCCTTGCAGTTTGCAGGAGAAGATCCTGTGTCGCCTTCTCAGTCAGTGATCGAGAAATGTCCTTCACTAACTGAGAAGGAAACAAGAAGTCAGACATGGGAGCGAAAACCAGGGCTGCTCTCTGTGAGGGAGAAACCGCCTTGGTTAGGAAAGAACTAAAAATACTCCTCTTCTTAAGGAGTACCGCTCCGAAAAGAGAGGAGATTTCTCCCGATCCGTCTTGTACTGCCTTGTCAATACAAGAAAGAATACTCAGAATGACTTCGGGGTCTAGACCTTCCGAGTCATGAGCCTTCTTAGACATCACCCCAAGGGACCAGTCTAGGAAATTAAACACTTCCAAAATATGGAAGAGGCCCTTGAGGAGATGATCCGTCTCCGAAATCGCCCAAGACACACGAGCTCCATTCAAAGCGTGTCTCCGTGATGAATCAACCAAGGTTGAAAAGTCCGCTTCGGCTGCCACTGGGAGAGAAAGGCCCATGTTCTCCCCAGTTCGGTTACCAGAAACCTCTCTTGCCAGAAAGTATGGCTGGAGGCATACAGAAGGTGGTTCTGCCCAGATCCCTTCTTTGACAAACATCCATTTGTCTAAAGACTGTAGCGTCTCTTCATAGAGATCGTAGATCTCATCTTCAAGACCGACGAAGACTTTGGTACAACCGCACTCGAAAACAGTGATCGAGGCGAAGGAGGAGCCGCAGGAGTCAAAGAATCTCCGTATTCCTGCAAAAGAAGGTCTGTCAGAACTCTATAGTTAGAGACTCCTTCTCTACCGTTACCCTCTTCTTCCGAATCTCCTTCTACACCTTGTGGAGAATCGGCCTGAAAAACGAGAGGATCTTCATCCCGTTCTCTCTCTACTGGTGACAAGCTCCTAATAGGAGAGGGACTCATAGAGTGAACAGACTCTCTCTCAAGTCTAAAAGAAGTCTCGCGTCTGCTTGACTTCTCACGCCTGGAAAGCTCCTCGCGCTTGGCTGGCGCCTCGCGCTTGTCTGGCGCCTCGCGCTTGTCTGGCGCCTCGCGCTTGTCTGGCGCCTCGCGCTTGGCTGGCGCTTCTCGCTTGGCTGGAGCTTGTTGCCTGGCTGGCATCTCGCGCCTGGCTGACGCCCTCGCACTTGTCTGGCGCCTCACGCAAAGCTGACTCCTCGCGCCTGGCTGGCGTCTTCGCGGCTTGGCTAACTGAATCCTCGCGCCTGGCTGGCGCCTCGCGCTTGGCTGAATCCTCGCGCCTAACTGGCGCCTCGCGCCTGAGCGTATCCTTATCTAGAGCAACTCGCTCGGATAGCTCCTGACGCTTGCACGACTCTTCGCGCCTGGAAGACGTCCCATGTCTGGAGGACGCTTCACATCTGGCCGGTGAAAGAAGACGAGACTTCTTAATAGGAAGTCTAGCGTCCTTCTTGCGAGGGGGATCCCTCGAAAGAACTCCAACCAAAGAGGCTATCTGCTCTTGTACTGCAAGCAATATCCTCTTGGAAGCCACACCAGCGTCCTCTTCAATAGAAGAAGCAGGAGAAGTCGAAGGAGTGCGATCCTCAAATACTGTTCGAGGAGGCGTTGAAACCAGCTTAGCCTTCTTGATAGAAGAAGGAGCTTCCTCCGAGAAGCGTTCCGGGCTCGAGTCGAACGCGCGCTCTTTCCAATGCCTTTTCAGTGGCCTAGAAAGATCCGAGTCCTTCCACCCTCGTTTAGGTGAAGGAGAACCGGACGACGAGAAACAATCTCGTAGGACGCTTCTATTAGAGCGGTCCTGAGCAGACTGTAACGAAACAGAACCTGCTGAAGGGACGCCTGACCGTTGGGGATTCCCCACAACCTCCGTACGACTTTCGACTTTCCTACTCCTCTGGGTATGTTGGGAGTTTGGAAGAGGTCTAGGCCTGGGAGCATCGCAGGGACGGTCAGACACCCCCTCCACAACACTGGGAACA
>NC_061094.1:37176954-37181954 GCF_015104395.2 Macrobrachium nipponense
CGTTTACGCAGTGGACGTCTGTATTTATACAGATGCATGGATAGGGTCGTTAAGCACCGTAGTGATTAGAAAACACACAAAAACAAGTGGAAACACCCGTACAAATCTAGATAAATTAGAGTAACACTATTTCGGGTCATGACAATAAATGCTCCTTTGCAAGTCCCGATCGCAGTTTTAGCCTTGAGTTTTTGAGTTATATAAAAAAATATCAAACCTCAATGACTCAACTTAACTTTAAAAATATATGGCTGGATTGCAAGGAATAACATGTCTGTAAAAAACTTTCATCAGGCTAAATGCGCTGACCAGGATCCCTCACTATTTCAAATTTTAGCAAAGAATGAAGTACAAACAGTAATATTGTATGCAGTAGTGATAACTTGTCTTATTAGTAATCGCTCAGTTCCTAATAGTTCGTCATTCATTGCTTTATACGTAACCAGCAACATAATGCTAAAAACACACAATACGTGGCCGATGGTAATAAAGAGAAGGATCCTAATTATTACAAAAAGAAATAGAAACAGTAGCCCGTTCAGAATCAAACAAGCAAACTCGGTGACTGTGTCACCTAGTCAAGCGGTCAAGGTCAGTCAAAAACTGCCGCAGTGTTCAAAGCATAGCAAATTCCATACAATAAGCGACTCTAGCAGAGTGGGGAAAAGCGATGTTGGTTCATACATACCGATATCTTTTTGAATTAAAAAAGGATTTTTCCTATGAAACACACGACCCGTATAAAGTAATCAGAGCAGGTTTTCGTTTTTTTTAATACGTAAGTTATTATAGTAGTGGTGGATAAAGCCCGACTGTACGCGCCGTAAAAATTAGAATATCTTGTTTATTCCTTTAGTACACGTAATATCCTGTATTTACGGACTCACCGTCTGTTGTTCGAACTTCCCTAATGAGAAGTCCGGATAAGCGAGCGTTTACAGATACCTCTATAGTTATAAAAAACATTGATCTGTATCTAGTGTAATTGTAAGATTCATCTAGGGGTATACAAAATATTAACTTACATCCTGCAAAATAAGGCGTGTTTATCAAAGGGAAATCCTATAAAACCTTCGGAACATATTAAAATCCGTTTGATCAAAAATGAGACAGTTAATCAAATAATAACTTATATAAAGGAACTATACATTTGTCTCATAAATCGTAACATTGTTCAAATGACCAACAGAATTCTCCCACAACCGCAGTCGCACTTTGCACGCAAAAATCTCGAGAAGCATGCACCCTCGAATGTCTTAGTGCGTGTAAAAAGACTTTGCTGGGAAATGAAATTTTAATCCTTCTCGACACTCTGAAATATAACCGATTTCCACGAACAAAAAGCCTAAAAGTATACATATCGTGGATACGGAACGTTATAAATATCGCATTTTTTTATTGTTGCTCAATTTTTAATCACGCCCAACCAGTCGTGGATGAATCTCTCTGATAATCTATCTAAAGTAATATCCGTAAGTCATTCAAGCAGAGGTGATTCAGCAGAATTTTTTTTTTATCTTCTACCTGAATACCAGGAAGTTTCTCCACTAGCGAGATCTCTGGGAGAAAAACGGATGTCATTGAAAACAAAACACGGTCTAAGGACAAACATAAAGCTATTTACGTACCTTCGTATAGATTCTCAATGAAATTTTAAAATAGAGATAAATGACGAAGTTGAAAAATGTTAGTAATAGGAGCCATTAGGAAATCAAATAAGCCCATATAATTTTTCCCTCAAACGTCATGCCATAAAAGATCGGACTTGGCGTATCTGCGCAGATTACTGTCGCTTAAACAAGGAAACGACTTCCGATAGTTTCCAGTGCGATGTACCGACGACATCTTATCTCTGGTTAGGTAGAATAAATTTTTTTTTTCACCAACTTGGACTTACTTAAATGCTTTTACCAGATACCATTACCTAAGAATGATTGTACCTCATACACCGTTTTCAGCAACACCCAGGGGACATTATCAATTTTTACGTATGCCTCCGGCTTACGTTGCGCCCCAAATTACAATATAGTGTTTGGAGACTTTTAGGGGATAACCTACATGCCTATATGGATGATCTTGTAATCTTTTCTAATACCTTAGAAGTACATTCACATAAGTAGAGCTAGTGCTACAGAGACAAAGACAAATAATCTCAGAGTAAAATATCTAAATGTTGAGTTTTTTAAAAACGAACATGTTTTTATCTAGGTTTTATGTGTCTAGTCAAGGTCTTAAAGTAGTCCGTGGTAAGGTGTCGGCTATTCATAACTTCCGGTACCTATTAACGTAAAAGGGGGATACAGCACTTTTGCGCTGTAGTGGGTATTACAATCGTATGCAAATATGTAACTCTTCAATCATGACAGCTCCTTTAACAGATCTTACGAAGAAGAGCGTAGATTTATTATGGTCTAAAAAGCATCAACAGGTGTTCGATATCTTAAAAGCGGAATAATAAGCAGCTCACCTAACTTGAAAATCCCTGATTTAAATAAGGAATTTTTTTTTATTGCAACAGACGCCTCAGACCAAGGGGTAAGAGGGTACTACTTCAGTAATATGATAAACAGTTCTTTCCTATAGCTTTTTATTCACGTAAACTAAAGCCCTCTGAAAGTAAATATACAGTAATAGGCAAGGAAGGCTAGGTATCTTTAACTCACTAGTACATTTTAAGTTCATAATCTATGGCTATCCTGAATAAGTCCTTACTGAACATGAGTCCTTTACCGAGTTTTTCAAAGGCTTTAATCACAGTCCAAAAGGAAACTCGGTGACAAAATGATCATTCAGGTCTTTGGAGCCAAGATAAGATATCTACCTGGGAAAGCAATTATCATAGCTGACGCATTATCCCGCAATCCCGCACCATACTGCAAAGAACCATCAATTAGACTAAAGAATATAGAAAACATCCGTGCCTGTTGTTAAAACCGTATCTAAACAAGAAAATTCCTTAACTCAAGAGATCGCGAGCATTGAATATCTGGGTTGGAAGCGCAGAACTGTTACAAACTGAACAAAGCAAGAGTCAACAGACATAACCAAAACAATAAACACTTCGAACGTAAACAAGGTCAGCAGCAATAAAACACCAAACAATAAACACTTCGAAAACGGAAACAGGGTCAGCGACTAAGCAAAAACAATAAACACTTCGAGCAGAAACCCTTAAGCAAAGTATATTTAAAGTATGTGTATCAGAATAATGTAATTCAAAATGTAATATTATATGTAGGTCTGTGACGAGGAAAACCCGAAGAACACAGCAGATGACTAACGACCAGGTATTAGTAATAATCACTTTCATACCAATCGTCATAAACTGGTTGCATTCCGTCATCCAGGGTTCCCTACTATGTCACAGAAGCCAAATCCATGTTTTACTGGCCTACAATGCTTACAGATATAAAAGCACATAACTGATTGTAACACGTGTCATGAAAACAAGGGACACACTGAGACACCTGTCAAGTTAAGGGCCTATCCTGTGCCAAATCAATCCTTGAAGAGAGTATACGTAGAATTATTAACAGAATTACGAGTCTGACAGAGGGAAATAAACACTTCTTAGTGTTAAAAGTCCTTGACACTTTTATATAGAATAATAGCACTAAAAAACAAACACCGCAATGAGTGCGTTACGAATATTTATGAGTGCTAAATCAGTAAATATGGAATTCAACACATAATAATCTGTGACTTGGGTGGTGTTAATCAATAATCTCACCTTAACACGTTGTGTGAATTCCTTTCCATTATGAAAACCAATAATATATTTTTATCACCCAGAGTCAATCGGTTTGGTAGAATAACGGATAATTAAATAGGAAGTATCAATGTCTTACGAGTTACAAACTCGTGATGTTGGATCCGAACTGGATTATAGCGGTTCTCGCGGTTTTAAATACCTTTATCATTTATTATCTTGTATCTATAGAATTGATGCCGCAAGTAGCCTTATATGGTACGCCGCTAGAACACTTTTCCACATATTCAAGCCAACCATTAATTATCAAATATATATATAAAAAAATATATAAATAAATAAATATAAAAAAATAAAATAAATATGGGATACAAGTGGAGTCAATATAATACACTCGTAAGAAGTCGGAAGGGTTACAAATTATAATAAAAAAGGAATCACGATAAAATCAATAAGCAAACGTAACCAAAGGTTAATTAAATATCCAAAAAGATATATATGCGTAAAGATTTGAACTCTAACTTAACGCTTTAGTAATGACAAATAAGCTAAAAGTTCAAACACATATCAAAACCTACTGACATATTGTCTGTCCCCGGTGATTTATATTCGTAGTCAAAAAATAAATAAATAATAAATAAATAAATAAAATAAAATAAATAAATAAAATAAAAGAGATTTTAAATTCAGGAAGTCTAGAAGTGAAAATCTTATCTATGAAATAATCCTATATGAATCTATACAGGGCTAATAATATATATAGAATTTGTATGGAAACCTTTTTCATATAGTTTGAATAAGGAATATTTAATTTAACATAATTACAATTATGCAGATTTCCAACATGAAACTAATATATTGTTCAATTTTGGTACTGTTTTTTTTTCAGACATTCTTCTCATGTGGGTCAAGTATTAAAAAACAAAAATTTATCCTAAAGTCGTATTTATTACAGCAAGTAACGTAACTCTAAGCTGGTGACGACGTCATCAGTCTAGAAGGTCTGTCGCGTTTGCCGTATCAGCATTGATTCCTTTAACCTCAAATATCTGCTTGCACAGGCTTCATCTCGCGCTTGCAAAACAGATTGACTGGAGAAAGGAATGCTTAGCCCGACTTCTCATGGGCAAGGCAGACGTTAGTACAGGTGTCTATCGGTATGCGCAATGCAACTTGCAATCATTTTAAAATTAATAAACAAAATAAAAGGAAATAGAATTTCTATAACATCAAAATGAATTAATTTTTTCTGAACCTCATAGACATTTAGAAGTATCACGATATGGATATG
>NC_061094.1:37186954-37209454 GCF_015104395.2 Macrobrachium nipponense
CCCCTACTTGCAAGCAAACCTTTTCAACTTTTACGAGCACCAACAAGTTCTCCCCATTATCTCCAATCAGTATTGAACCATCAGAGAACATTACCCATTCCTCAACCCAGTCGTGACTAATCTTTCCCCTGTACCACTACAATATCTCAATCGATGGGGTGATACATGTCCAGAGAACGGCAATAAGTAGAGAGATAAACATTAGTCATGAATCGGTTGTGGAATGGCTGATGTTTCCGGATGGTTCAGTACTTATATTGATAAATTAGTGCCAAAATGGTGCATGAAGTGGCCTCCAAAGGAGAGAAATAGAAATTTATGAAGACACTGAACTATACGCTTGATCAAAAGAGAGAATTGGTTTTCACCGCTTATGCATCGAGATGCTTTGTAACAATGGCATTAGATGTTGTGTGCTTTGATCGTTACTGGAGGAAGAATGTCCCGCTTTATCAACGTCTCTCTGACGATAATTTACCGAAATGAAATACATCTTGGCTTATAATATGCTGTTTGAAAAGACATTGATATAAGTAAAAGGGAGAATAAAGAAAACGGTAGGCTGGTTGCACTTATGTCTCTAGATATTCTTGGGTTAGATCGACTCTCACCTTCCACATGGAAACATTCCAGGCAGTTAAATCCGATGGAGACACTACAAATCTTCCAGGTCTGGGAAGGCCGCCGGGCAGCGGCATTTCAGAAACATCGCTCAAATATGCCAAGATCTTGAGTCACTGTATCATCATTACTAGTCTTCTTGTACAACGTGTACTGCAACGTTTGTGAATATCAGCTCCAACAAATGGTGGTTGAGGTCTCGAGAGTCGATCGACCTCCAGCTGAGTTTCCTGCACTCGTTTTGTGTCCCTATCCGTTTGTCGATCCTTTTCGCCTTGTCGAATTGGGGTTGAATATATCTGTGACGACTGCAGAGGAACTGGAGTACAATGTCGATAACTTAAGGTCGGCATCGATGAAAACTTATCCGGAAAGCAGTTGTTGGATGTAGCTTCGTGGCGGCTTCAGGATATCGTTAAGGAAGTGCAGATTGATGGAGAAGTCATTGATGAACCTTTCAGCTCCAGCTTTGACTATCGATATCTCACGCCAATTGGACCTTGCCTGAGATTTGTCTCACCAGTTAATAGTTTGAAAGGTTTGCAGCTCAGTGTCAAACTTAGTTTTGAACTGTCTTGCGCGAGTTAAAAGGATGTGTGATGCAGACAATGTTACTTTGAGTTCCACATTTCAGAAGTTGTGCAGTGACACCTCCTTATGGTGTGAATTTGCTAGGATTTATTGGAAAATGATGTTTATGATTATTCCATCAACTTACAATTCATTTGATCTTTATATAAGACAGGGTTAGGCACTAGGATTACACCCAATAATAGCCCATATGAGTTAGTCCCATTCGAGGTGGTCAGTGATTCCTCACAGGATTTAGATTATAATCCCAGGGACTGCTTGTCACAGGCCTATGCCAGAAATACAACGAGCAAAAAAGATCAATGTCAAGACTTAGTGCATAGCAGTTTTTTAGCTCTCCCCTTAAAACGTTTGTGTGTAACTCGTGAACAGTCTGCATTATCGTTTCTTAACTTCTTCAGCGTTGAGAAAGATCATTCCTCAAGGAATTTATGTAAGCCAAAAAGAACTGAACGTAAGTGGAAACTAGGAACAGAAACTCGGTCTCAACATGATAGTTCTGATATTGCTATCTTGAAGCTTTCATCTTCATCGTTAACCAGATTCTACAGAAAGCAGAGGTATCCTCTCAGCAAACTGTTCGAGAATATTGGTGGTAGCCTGGGCCTCTTCTTAGGCATATCACTCCTTGATCTTTGGTTGAGAGCTGGAAAATTTGTAGAACGTGTTACAGAGGCGTTAAGATATTTCAAAAAGGATTACTTCAGTTCTTTGAGAAGAAGGTTCAGCAGTATGAAGCATATATCCCGTCTTTGCTTGCTCACTGGGATTATCTTCTTTTCAGTGCCATTTTGCGTTCATTTAATGATCTTAGTTAACAGTTACACTGATAGATCACATTACACTTCTGTGACAATGAAACTTTTTACGTTCGACAACAAAAAAGTGGACTCAAGAGGTTTTCGAGTGGAAGACACACTGCCATTGTATTTAGCAAGCAGGCACCTTGGATGCCAGTCTATACCTGTGACTAGAGCTCAGAAATGCTTCTTATGTTTTTTGCCCAGTACCTCCTCTATCCCCATAAGCTCGCTATCTGTTGACAATCTTCCTCAGTGCCAACTTAAGCAGGTCACAATACCCAAAATGAAGTACAGTATACAGTCGAGTATCTTAGTCTCTCTCTCCAATAGTTCAGAACTGCTGCTGTCTTGTCGCAGTAGATGCCAGCTCGAAAATGCATCCCAGATTGGGGTAAGCAATTTATTGTCAGTGACTGAAGAGGAAAGTTCAAAGTTTCTCTCTTTTATCTGTGGCTTAGGAGGGATCATTGGGCTCTATTTCGGCTTCTCGGCCAGTCAGCTTAAAGATATTGTAGAAAAATATTTTCCTTGGTCATCTGTTGCAAAGAGATATGTTACATTTGTGTGGCATTGTTTAACTCTCTTTTTGTGTTCTTTGCTTTTTGTAAGTCCTGTGGAGAAGTACCTGTTCAGTCATCCTATCCACAGCGAGTCTTCAGTTGAAATTCTAACCGAAGCTCAGTACCCAGCACTTACATTGCGTCTTTGGCCACCATTTAATGTCAGCAGATTGATGTCATCAGTGGGACTTCAGAGTTCATATGATGAGGTCATGTTACTTGACCCCAAAGCCAGATTTGATGCCCTTACATATCTTATACAGCATATTGATAAAGTCAACGGAAGTGACAAATTACACCCGGATGATCTCTGGAGAAAAATTGCATGGGACGTAGAGAGTTTAATTAACCCGGGGAATGTGGGGAATATTAAAGGAATCTTTAAAAAATCACTCTTTAATAAATGTCTTAGTCTTTACAATTTTGACATCAGATTTTCAGACATTTTTCCAGCGTTGAATGTTTTATTAAACTTAGAAAAATATTTTTTCTCCCAGAATCCATCTATGTCTGCTATGTTATTCTTTCATGGTCAGAGTGATTTCCCAGTGATGACCAAAGAGACTGTTCCACTGAGAAGTGGTGCTCCAATTATTGTTAATGGTGTCGAAGAATGGACAGGTGTTCATGGAAAAAATATTAGTTTTGCAGAATGTGTATCGCTTTGTGTAGATCGCCTTTCAGTTAGTCAGTATCAATGTAGTTTTCCATGGACAAATTTACACCAGGATACTCAGCCATGCAATATGACACTTTTCGCAGCTTTTTTAACTACATTATGGACGTACATGCCTACCAATGGTTCTCTGTATGAGGCACTAATTGGTTCTGCATCACTGTCAGAATGCTATGAAAAGTGCCAAACAAACAAAGGTACATTTTACGAGGTTAACATCAATTCTGGTGGCGTGACGGTAGGAAGAGAATTTTCATTCACTCTTCAACCACATGGTACTGATGGTGGAGTCATTTACTTTCAATTTATGGTTAGCATAATTGCTTCATCGTTCAAAAATACCATTCAAAGTGATGGCTATGCAGTTTCTCAACTCATAAGTGAGTTAGGAGGCATTGTTGGTATGATCTTGGGAACTTCCCTTCTCTCACTGCTTGTCAGGACAGTGTAGAAGTCATGGCAAGAGAAATTCTGTAACTTTGAGGACTCCCTTTATCTCGTTTAATTGTTTTTAAGAAAGTATCTGGTTTATATATCCAGGGGTTACTGTTGATGAGCTGAATTTTTAACATTGTATTCCTTACTACTTACAGAAGGGTCTTTCCTAATTGAGACCAGTTAGTTAATAAGCTTCATGATAGCCACTATGTCAGGAGCAAAGGTCTGTTGATGACGCTGCTCTTGAGTGCACTTAACTCCCTGTGTTTGTAGTAGTTTCCCTTATTGTAATACGAAAATAAATAGCTGGAACTTAGGAGTGATTTGGTGCAGAATAGTAATGTTCAAGTGTACCTCTGCACTTGGGCTTCGAGGATCCCTCAACATTTAATGTAGTTTCCAGTTGCAGTATTAGGATTGTTCTTTAATGCTGTCAGAAGTTGATTTTAATCTTGAAGCTTCTCATGTCAAGATCTATTTTATTAAGGTAAGGAATCAATCAGATCTTTGGCTTTTTTGTTGGTGTTTTGTTGATTCATTTCAACACACCACCACCTGATCTGTGATGTTAAAGGGAAAAAGGTCTGACCTTAATGGTTCCTCTTCTGTGTCCTAAATGTTTGTCTTTCTAGTCCTCATTGCTGTTACTGAAGGTTGTTCTTTTGTTTCATACAAACTGCACCTGTGTCTTTGATCTTCTTTGAAGGGAAGATATGTATCTGCCTAATTAAAACTGAATGAACTAATATTACTCTGCTGAAACACGGCAGAAAATAATAATAGTTATGGTTTGCACAGATCTCATTAAGAGATGAGTATGTCAAGGGGTAAAGTACTTTATATACTTGGGATTATTCCTAACAAGAAAGATAGTCTGAGATTTTATCATGACAAAATAAAGTAAAAGTATATAGAGGTAAAAACTTCATCGATTTAAATATTTAGTAGTTTGTTAGAACACGAAATATTCCCAATATTATTATTGGCGAATGCACCACTACCCCTTAACAAGTTAGGAAAAAATATATTTGATTGATGTGCTTCATTGTAGCTTGTTTATTCATGGAAGATGCACTTCTGATTAGTTTGTTAGAGGAGAGAGTATTTCAGTTTCTTATGGAAGAGAATGAAGAAGTGTGTTTTAAGTAGTAGTTTGTTAATATCTGAATTATTGAAATTAATATAGTACTTTAGAGAAAGTATCACAAAGCAAGATCTGCCACAGGATTACTATGGACTGTATAGTATTTCCAAGAAAGTTAAATTGGACTTTTAGTTTCTGTTATGGAATGCTTAGTGGTAGTAGTAGTAGTAGTAGTAAAAAGTAAATAGTAAATATATAATAACAATAACAACAATAATATTAATAATAATAATAAAAAAAACAATAAAAAAAAAAAAAAAAACAATAACAATAACAATAACAATAATAATAATAATAATAATAATAATAATAATAATAATAATAATAAAGTTGAAAATGAGTTATGAACGGTTTTATGACATTGGGAAACCTTTATACAACAAAATGTTATATTTATTCTTTATGCATAACATGACATTTTAATAGTGAATGTTGTAGGTCTAGTAAATACATACTTGTATCATGACATAATATTCTGTAAGACTTATATGCACGAAATCAGTGTAAGCATACATCAAGTTCATATACGTATACACAAATGCCTCTTTAGTACTTGTGTCTGTGTTGAATATAATTTAATTAATGATGCAATTTACTAGCACTGTCTGTGTTGAATATAATTTAATTAATGGTGCAATTTACTAGCACTGTCTTCAATTTCATTGTACTGGTATAAAATAAATGTCTGTGAAACATATTGGATTCATTATTGACCTTTAAAATAGCATCACTTCCGGTTTGAGGAGGATGAGAAGTTCCAGTATTAAGAATTCCTGTGGGAATAGATTATTCTCAATTTGCCATGAGTGGCTATGAAATCAAAAGAATTTGCAACACTCAATGGAATGGCATTTATCTTATTAAATATAACAAAGAAAAGCTTAAATTGATTATTATGCAATGTGTTTATCCTAAGTTTGTGATGATCTATATTACGTCGTATATATAAGAAGAAGACTTAATTTCATTGTCACAAGTGAAGGGGTTTGCTAATTGATTAACAAAGCCGAACTTGTGGGTCTTATTAGAATATTGACTTCACGAAGAGTTTGCTGTATCGATAACCTTTTTAATTTTTTTTTTTTTTTTTTTTTAAGAATTTGTGCGTTTTATCAGGCCTGTAATTTCCTACAGTCGCAGGGAATGCGATACTTTTCTCTTCATCTTAAAGTTGTGTTTACAGTACATTAGTTGTGATTGTGACCTTTATGTACGCAACAAAAATTAAAGTTCAAATATATTTTACCAACTCACTGGAAGCAGAATCTTATTTTCCACTCTCTCTCTCTCTCTCTCTCTCTCTCTCTCTCTCTCTCTCTCGCGTCTCTCTCTCATCTCTCTCTCTCTCTCATTCCTTTGACTGTCGATGGAAATCTTGGAGTACGATGGTTATTTTCGTGGCTGATCGCTTTATAAAGTGTTCTTGTTTCCCACCTAATTTTTACAACTCTTGCTTATTAATTCCTTTTTTTTACTATTTTTATCTTATTGCATTTTTTTATTTCATTTATTCTGTGTTGATTGACAGGCATGACTCACTTTGTAAAACACATACAATTTAGCACCTACTCAGTAAGTTACTGAGTATTGTTCATTGTAATTATAATTTCTCATGAGAGAGAGAGAGAGAGAGAGAGAGAGAGAGAATATCGGTTTCATCAACTCAGTATATTGATGAGTATTGTTAATTGCAATTACAATATTTTCATGAGAGAGAGAGAGAGAGAAACTTACATTGATAAATTAGGCCAAAACGATGCATTAAATAGCCTCCACAGATTGCAGTATAATAAGGTGCTGAATGAACTAAACGCCTGGTCATAAGGGAGAATTGGTCTTCACGGTTAATGCATCGAGTTTCTTTGTAACAATGGCATTAGATGATGTGGGCTTCGATCGTTGTTGGAAGAAGAACATTGGCTCTATTCATCGTCTCCCTGACGGTAATCTTGTCTTAAGATATGCTTTTTGCGAAGACGTCGATATCTGAAAATATCTGAAAAAGGTTGGGTAGTTGTCCTTGTCGTTTGATGGTCTTGCTTTAGATCGACTTTCAAGCGCCAGAAACCACCATTGCAGATAAATCGACTTTTCCAAATAGATAGACTTTGACCATCCAGAAACAACCATTCCAGATAGATCGACTTTCACCTTCCAGAAACGCCCATTCCAGACAGATCGACATATCCAGATATATCGACTTTCACTTTCCAGAAACTACCATTCCAGATCACTCGACAATCACTTTCCAGACAACTATTCCAGGCAGATCGTCCGATGGACTCTATAATACCAAAGCTTCCAGGTCTGGGGAAGGGCCGCCGGGAAGCAGCTGCATTTCAGAAACATCGATTCAAACATGACAAGATCTTAGTCACTGTATCATCATTACTAGTCTTCTTGTACAACGTGTACTGCAACGTTTGTGAATATCAGCTCCAACAAATGGTGGTTGAGGTCTCGAGAGTCGATCGACCTCCAGCTGAGTTTCCTCCACTCGTTTTGTGACCCTATCCCTTTGTCGATCCTTTTCGTCTTGTCGAATTGGGGTTGAATATATCTGTGACGACTGCAGAGGAACTGGAGTACAACGTCGATAACTTGGTCGGCATCGATGAAAACTTATCCGGAAAGGAGTTGTTGGATGTAGCTTCGTGGCAGCTAACCTCACGCCAATTGGACCTTGCCTGAGATTTGTCTCACCAGTTAATAGTATGAAAGGTTTGCAGCTCTGGGTCAAACTTAGTTTTGAACTGTCTTGCACTCGAGTTAAAAGGATGTGTGATGCAGCCAATGTTACTTTGAGTTCCACGTTTCAGAAGTTGTGCAGTGACACCTCCTTATGGTGTGAATTTCCTTAGGATTTAATGGAAAATAATGGTTATGATTATTCCATCAACTTACAATTTATTTGATCTTTATAAGACAGGGTTAGGCACTAGGATTACACCCAGTATAGCCCATATGAGTTAGTCCCATTCGAGCTGGTCAGTAATTCCTCACAGGATAATAAATTATAATCCCAGGGACTGCTTGTCACAAGCCTATGCCAGAGATACAAGTTCAACGGGCAAAAAAGATCAATGTCAAAACTTAGTGCAAAGCAGTTTTTTAGCTCTCCCTTAAAACATTCGTGTGTAACTAGTGAACAGTCTACACTATTGTTTCTGAACTTCTTCACCTCTCTCTCTCTCTCTGTTTATTTTGTCGCGCCTCAACTGAGAGACGAAAGATGAAAACTCAAAGGAGGAGAAGGAAGAGCAGGCTGTTATTTAATAAATAATAATAATAATAATAATAATAATAATAATAATAATATAATAATAATAATAATATAATAATAATAATAATAATAATAATAATAGAAGTAAAATGGGATCTGATCGAGACCTTCGTCGTCGTTCTTTCTCTGTCTTCGCCGAATCTTCACAGAAAACGGGAAGAGAAAATCAAGAGAAAACTGAACCATTTTATGGGAGACTCCTACAATTGGGGATTTTCCCTCCGACTTCCTACTGACTTCTCGCCTAAAGATAACAAAATAATGAATAAAAAAGAAACAATAAATAAAAAAATATATATATATATATATATATATATATATATATATATATATATATATAATAAATAAAGATAAATTAATAAGAAAAATAAATATATAACAATTGTTAGGTTTTTCAGTTGTAATTTGAAACGGCCTTGTTTCAGTTGTTAACCTCCACTCTATCTTTTGTGATATGAGGCAACGAGGTTACGTTCGTCTCTTTGTGTTTGTGTTTGTCTTCCTCCGTCAGGTTTTGGAAGGAGCAGACTGACAGGTTCTCGTGAAGACGTCGAGAAGTAGCAGCAGCAGTATTGGAGGTCCAGCTCCCTAGGAGGTCGAGATAGTGACCAAAGGATGATTACCAGTTTTGAAGATTTAATATTCTTCTGCGGTCGTTACCGTACAGTGTACGATGGTCGTCCTCGAGGATCGTGGATTGTGGTTCTAGATGATTACTGTTTGATATTTTTTTAATTTAGATATGTTGGAGGAGCAGTATATGGTTCTTGTGTAACTATGGTTTATTTCACTTGGTGTATGGTGGTTCATTACCTGGATATGTATCAGTGTTGAGCAAGTATTAGCTCTTATTTTGTGAGGTGAGAGAGTATTGCTCTTAATACAATTGTAATTTGAGTGAGCATTGTAGTGGGCACGTGTTTATTATTGTTTTATTGGCAATGATAGAGTACAGTTGATGAATCTCTCATTCGTTTGTTATTGCTGCTGCTGTCTTTTTGTTAATGAATTCTGCTAATTGTATTGATCATTTACTTGAACTAAGTTATCTGTATTTGTAATTTTAAATGTTATCTGAATTTATGGAAATTATCCTTTATGTCTGCGTGCTTCCCAAAACTTGTGCTCATTGTAATTACATTGTTTATAACCTTAATGTATTATAAATTAGGATAAACTATTTCAGTATTTCTTTTGCTCCCTCCTCCATGAGTTATTGCACACCATTCCAGTCACATTTATTTATAGATTGTGAACCTGGAAGTCACTTGGTCTCAAAAGAGACCATGACACAATCTATAAAATGACAAATAAAAAAATAAAACAATATAAAAATGAGTGAATAAATAAGTAAAATAATAAATAAATAAAAATAATAAATAAAATATATAAACTAAATAAATACATAAAATAAATAAATAAATAAAATTTAATAAAGAGAGATAAATAAACGAAATTAGAAAAATATATAAATAAAAGTAAATGCTATTTCTACAGAAGCAATCCGCGGTGGCTTATGGCAATTGACGTTTTCCTATGTTATTTTAGTTGCTGTACAAGATTTGAAAGTAATATTCATTCGGACGACTGTAACCGAGTAGTAATTTACCTTTGAAGACTACATGACAGTCAACGAATCAACATACGAAGTCCAAAGATAAATTAAAGTCTAGTTCCAACTGAACAAAAAAAATATTCCCTTCAACTCTTGTAAAGCAAGTAAAATAACAGGAAAACGTCAATTGCCATAGTCTAGGTTATCGTGGAACAGTTCTATAGATCGATCTACCAAGTACTCAATTCGGGCAGAGAAATGTAAACACAACCGCCATATCTGAACTCCTCAAGCACCACGGAGCCATATGTTCACTAAGGGGAAGATGGTGCACTGGGTGGGGGTTAAGAAGGAAGGTACGAATTGACTTAGTAGCACCCCACGGAATAGTAATATAAGCTTTTAAACGTAACTTTCGGCAAAAATCTAACACTCACTTTTCTAAAAAATAATAATTTAAGAATAATTTTTGAACCTTACCTTAAAGGGTGGAAGGTACAAAGCAGCAGCTGTCTTTATGAAGGCGTGGAGCTGGGTCTTGAGGTCTTCAAAATGTAACTTGAAATGAGCAACAGCCAAGTACCCGACGAAGTTGTATGTACGCCGCCCGTATCTTGGAGTCGACTCTCGGAGTTCCCTCCACCTCCTCTCTATTGTGTTAGTATGGGCACCGGTTTCTGGGTCCACAAAGTTGATCGAGTGGTTGACTGTCAAATGGACGTATCCTTCGTCAAGTGGTTCCCGGTACAAATTCCTTGATAACTGCAAGCAGAGTCCCACTGGTCCTATCGGGAACAGGAACAACGATGAACTCCCGGGTCTGCCTACAGATACTACCGAACACCCACTGTCCTTCGATGACACGACCTACGTTGTATTTCCGTCTTCCGAATTTCGCTTCATCGATTTCAATAGTTGTACCGGGCCCACCAATTTGTTTCTTCTGTTGGATGCACCAATTAACTATGACCTGAAATAAAAAGTAGTGTTGGGAAAGAAATTAAGCAAGCAGGGAAAATTACATAATACAAGAACGGTTGTGTATGAGAGAGAGAGAGAGAGAGAGAGAGAGAGAGAGAGAGAGAGAGAGAGAGAGAGAGAGAGATTTACTTCCCAGGAGAAGCTGGCCCAATCATTAATGGTTGTGTCCAACAGTCCAAGTTCTGTCCTCGCAACCTTGTAACAAAAAAAATCACTCACATACAGGTATGCGAAGAACAGAACGGTCTCGACATCAAGGTGGGACCCAGAAAACCAAGTGCCATTAAATAATGAGAAGTAGTACGAGCAACGCTTCTTCGCCATCTTACTGTACGGCCGATAAGTCCGGTCATACCTAAGAGAAAATGTGGAGAGAAAAATACTAATTATAAACCTCAAAACATGAAAATATGGAGTAGGCCATAAATGGTATAGATGAAATCTAATATTTACACTAATCTAGGGGCGAAACATACTACAGTTACATGTACAAACCAACAAACAACGTGTAAGGAATTTACCTGAAGCACTTCTTTTGCAAATCTAGACGGCACTCATTCCCAAAATGGGGGCAAAAGACCTGCTTTCTCAGGAGGCTGTGGTCCTGGCATAACTCAATTAGCCGATCATAATTGCCTGAGTAATGGGCAGAGAATTCTTTGTAACTTAGGTAACAATTGTTATATGAAGTTGGCAGAGTGTTCCTACTGAGGGGCTCAGACGAGCGCGAAGCTGATGCACCAGATGCAGTCATGACGACAGTTTCAACAATGATGTCGTTGTACGGTTAGGAGGTGAAGCAGACCAGACTGTACAAAACAGGGTAGGAGAGTTGGGGTGGGGTAGTAAAAATGATTTTGATGCTATTGGTTCTCAGTTGGTCTTTCAGGGTGTGGGGCTGAGGTAAATGAACAAGTACTTAACAAAATAAGATTGGCAGTATTTAGGGTAATAAAAGAAAAATGGTTGGTTAAGGAATTAATGGTAAATGTGTAATGGGTTCGAAATATGAATTAATACAAATACATTTATATAACGGGCCCAGAGAAGGGTGGGATTTAAGTTCTGAATGGTAAATGTGTAATAGGTCCCAAATATGAATTAATAAATGCATAAATACAAAATTAAAGATAGATTAACATATAACCAAACTAATTTAACTTAACCTGGGCTATGTGCCTGACTTGGGGGTAGGCATGTTGCCTGACCAGGGGGCTTCGCCCCTCGTACCCCTCCCCTTGAAGAACTAACCTAACCTAACATAGTAGGGCATGTAACCTAACCTAACCTAACCTAACCTTGTAGGGCATGTTGCCTGACCGGACACCCCCTTTGAAGAACTAACCTAACCTGACCAACCTAACCTAGTAGGGAATGTTGCCTGACAGGGGGGGCTTTGTCCCCCGTACCCCCCCTAGAACTAACCGAGCCTAACCAGCCTAACCTAACCTAACCTAGTGGGGCATGTAACCTAACCTAGTAGAGCATGTTGCCTGACTGGGGGGCCTACCCCCTTTGAAGAAAGACAAAATAGAAGGTAAACTAACATATAACTAACCTAGGTAGATCTAGGGTACCTATCCGCGGTGGCCCAGACTATGACAGTTGCGGTTTTTCTATGCAGTTTTACTTACTGAACAAGAATTTTAAGTAATATTTATTCGGATGACTCTAATTTACCTTTAAACTCTATCCTACGGTAAAGGGGACCCCCATTGGGAACTGGAGTTTTGGGTGGGGACAAAACACTGGGGAGAATTTTGCCGTTCTACTCTACCCTACGGTAAGGGAGACCCCCAGTGGGAACCAGGGTTTTGGGTGGGGAGAAACCACTTGGGGGGAGGTTTTGCTGTGTTATTGTGGCATTTCCCAACATTTATGACTTTTGAAAACACGAAATACAGTCGAAAATAAGAGATAACAAAATTGCCGATAACGGAGCCGTTTCACATCCATATCCCACCTACTACTACTACTACTATTACAACACCGAATCCTACTACGCATGCGCCAATTCTACTGCGCATGCGCTAGCTGTAAGGGAGCTTTTGTTCTAAACTCAGACTCCTTAGTGAGGAAAAAAATGGAGGTGTACTGGAGGGATACATGTATTTAGCCATTCACGTTGCAGTATGACCCTACATTGCTATCGGACAGAGTGAAGAATTGGGTGGTAACCATACATTGAGTTACATAAAATCATTTTCCTAATTTGTTTTTTAAACATCTTATATAAATTCTGGTGTTTATTCCTTTTTCCTTTATCATAGTATTTGTATAATATCTGTTTTGACATATTCTCACCTAATAATTTTACCATATATTCTTTGAAATATTAAGTTATAATTGAGGGCAGACACCTAAAAATGCCTACGTGTTGATACTGAAGTAGGTTTTAGGACGATTCGATTCCTACCTTCCTATCGGTTACATGAAATTGCAAGTTGCTTGGGATATTACATACATCCTTTATGAATGATTTATACACAGCTCACTCCCTTTCCTTTCCAGTATTCACATCTCACTGCATTTCGTCATTTATAATGCATTTCTCACCCATAGCAATACTTGGATTAAAATTTCACATTATTATTATAACTACATTTAATTATATTTTAATATATCGTTTTACACACATTATGATTTATACACAGCTCACTCCTTTCCCTTTCCAGTATTCATGTGTGACTGTTTGCGTTTCGCCATTTATGATGCATTTCTCACCCATAGCAATACCTGGATTAAAATTAGACATCATTATTATAACACCTACATTTAATTATATTTCAATATATCGTTTTACACACATTACAGTTTACACCTTCCTTCCAGTTTCCTTTCTATTATCCAGCTGTGTATGATTACTTTTAACATTTTACAATCCTTTCTCACCCATAAAAGTTAGGTTTGCTATATGTAGTTTACCTTCTAGTTTTACTTTCTTGAAGGGGGTTACCCGGTCAGACTAGGTTGGCTATCTTCAGGGGGGGTTATGGGGGTGCCGGTCAGTCAACATGCCCTTCTAGGTTAGGTTAGTCATATGTTAGTTTACCTTCTAGTTTGTCTTTCTTCAAGGTGGGGTATGGGGGGCCGAAGTCCCTCGTCAGGCGACATGCCCTACTAGGTTAGGTTAGGTTAGTTCTTCAAGGGGGGGGTACAGGGCAAAGCCCCCGGCCAGGCAACATGCCCTACTAGGTTAGGCTAGGTTACTTTGCCCAGCCCCCCCCCCCGGTCAGACAACATGCCCTACTAGGTTAGGTTAGGTTACTTCTTCAAGGGGGGCACCCCGGTCAGGCAACATGCCCTACTAGGTTAGGTTAGGATAGGTTACATGCCTTACTAGGTTAGGTTAGTTCTTCAATGGGGGGGTACGGGGGGGCGAAGCCCCCCTGGTCAGGCAACATGCCCTACTAGGTTAGGTTAGGTTACATGTCCTACTAGGTTAAGTTAGTTCTTCAAAGTGGGTGGTCAGGCAACATGGCCTACTAGGTTAGGTTAGTTCAAAAGGGGGTACGGTCAGGCAACATGCCCTACTAGGTTGTTAGGTTAGGTTACATGCCTTACTAGGTTAGGTTAGGTTAGGGTAGTTCAAGGGGGGTTACAGGGGTGCCAAGCCCCCTGGTCAGGCAACATACCCTAGTAGGTTAGGTTAGTTCTTCAAGGGGGGTACGGGGGGCCTTCGCCCTCCCAGTCAGGCAACATGCCCTAGGTTTAAGTTTAAATTAGTTTGGTTATATGTTAATCTTTCTTGAATTTTGTATTTATGTATTTATTAATTCATATTTGGGACCTATTACACATTTACCATTCAGAACTTGAATCCCACCCTTCTCTAGGCCTGTTATATATATATGTATTTGTATTTATTCATATTTCGAACCCATTACACATTTACCGTTAACTCCTTTACCAACCATTTTTTTTTTATTACCCTTAACACTGCCAATTTTATTTTGTTAACTACTTATTTGTTTACCTCAGCCCCACACCCTCTCAACCAATAGCATCAAAGCATTTTTACTACCTCACCCCATCTCTCCTACCCTGTTTTCTATGGTTCGGCCTGCTTTTACATCCTAACCGTACAACGACATGACATCGTTGAAACTGTCGTCATTACTGCATCTGTAAGTGTTACATAATAAAAATATGAATGTTATCCCATATATATAAAAAACTAAAACTATGGTTAATTAAAACCAGTGACCCAAGAGGTCAACCAGATTGCTTGCAGGAATGTGATCAGACCAGAGACGATAAAGTATGCTAAGATGACATATACAATAAAGTAGGCTAAGATGACGTGCCGTCACCTGTGGTCCTTCATTTGTTTTGAAAACATTAGTCCAAGCTTCCCACTTGAGACAACTACCGCGACCTAGAATTCAAACGGCCTACGTGATTTGTAATCTGTGTCATCTGTATGTATGTTCATATGTTCGAGCTACTGTTTGCTTCCTTTATGATTTGTAACCGAGATGGTAGTCAGAGTTGAATTAGCCATCATCATTGGCAGAAGCGATCAAGCCATCTTCATTAGAAGACCTGTACATCTTTATCTAAGCTTCATCATGTAGATTTGAATTAGCCATCATCATTGGCAGACCTGTACAAATTTCCTCTGATCTTCATCATGTAATCTCAGAGAATAGAACTATTTTTTATACTTCGTGTTTTCTACTAGAAAACTCACATCAGAAAGAAGATATAATCATGTCGAAATATTTCCGTCGTCATAACCAAAGAAGATACAGACTTCATAAGTGATCTACAAACCCCAAGACACTCCAATGAGTATGTTAGTGTATAACCAACCGACTTAGCGTAAGATTATCGTAAGTCTAACATAACGTCATAGGGCGCCTTATTATACAAGGCAACAGCCCTTTCACATCTAGTGCATCAACTTCGTGCTTGTCCGAGCCCATCAGTAGGGAGGACTCTGCCAGCTACATGTAACGATTGTTACTGAAGTTACAAAGAATTCTCTGCCTATTACTAAGGCAATTATGGCCGGCTCATCGAGTTATGCCAGGACCACGGCCTCCTGAGAAAGCAGGTCTTTTGCCCCCATTGTGGGAACGAGTGCCGTCTAGATTTGCAGAAGTGCTTCAGGTAAATTCCTTACATGTTGTTTGTTGGTTTCTACATGTAACCGTAATATATTTCACCCCTATAGATTAGTGTAAATATTAGGTTTCATCTATACCATTTATGGCCTACTCCATATTGTAATTGGTATTTTTCTCTCCACATATTCTCTTAGGTGTGACCGGTCTTATAGGCCTTACAGAACGAAGGCGAAGAAGTGTTGTTCGTACTACTTCTCATTATTTAATGGCACTTGGTTTTCTGGGTCCCACCTTGATGTCGAGACCGTTCTGTTCTTTGCATACCTTTATGTGAAAGATTTTTTTTCTTACAAGGTTGCGAGGACAGAACTTGGACTGTTGGACACAACCATTAATGATTGGGCCAGCTTCTCCTGGGAAGTATGTATGTTTCTCTCTCACTCTGTCTCTCTCTCTCATATACCAACCATTGTTGTATTATTATGTAATTTTCCCCTGCTTAATTTCCTTCCCTAACACTACTTTTTATTTCAGGTCATGGTTAATTGGTGCATCCAACAGAAGAAACAAATTGGTGGCCCGGCACAACAGTTTGAAATCGATGAGGCGAAATTCGGAAGGCGGAAATACAACGTAGGTCGCGTCATCGAAGGACAGTGGGTGTTCGGTGGTATCTGTAGGCAGACCCGAGAGTTCTTCGTTGTTCCTGTTCCCGATAAGATCAGTGGGACTCTGTTTGCAGTTATCAAGGAATACATTGTGCCGGGGACCACTATTATTTCGGACTGTTGGAGGGCTTATGACTGCCTGGGAGACGAAGGGTACGTCCATTTGACAGTCAACCACTCGATCAACTTTGTGGACCCAGTAACCGGTGCCCATACTAATACAATAGAGAGGAGGTGGAGGGAACTCCGGGAGTCGACTCTGAGATACGGGTGGCGTATGTACAACTTTGTCGGGTACTTGGCGGTTGCGTATTTCAAGTTACATTTTCAAGACCCCAAGACCCGACTCCACGCCTTCATAAAGGCAGCTGCTGCTTTGTACCCTCCACCCCTTTAAGGCAAGGTTAAAAAATTATTCTTAATTATTATTTTATAGAAAGGCGAGTGTTAGATTTTTGCCGAAAGTTACGTTAAAGCTTATATTACTATTCCGTGGGGTGCTACTAGTCACTTAGGCAACTCGTACCTTCCTTCTCACCCACCCACTCCAACGAGTGCGCCATCTTCCCCTTAGTGAACATATGGCTCCGTGGTGGTAGAGGAGTTCAAACATGGCAGTTATGTTTACATTTCTCTGCCCGAATCAAATACTTAATTAATAGATCAATCAATAGAACTATTCCACAGTAACCTAGACTATGGCAACTGACGTTTTCCTGTGTTATTTTACATGCTTTACAAGAGTTGAAGGGAATATTTTTTTCGTTCTACAGGAACTAACTTTAATTTACTTTGGGACTCGGTACGTCAATTCGTTGACTGTCATGCAGTCTTCAAATGTAAATTACTGCTTGGTTACAGTCGTCCGAATGAATATTACTTTCAAATCTTGTGCAGTGGGTAAAAATAACATGAGATACGTCAATTGCCATAGTCTAGGCCACCGCGGATTGCTTCTGTAGAAATACCCCTAACCTAACCTAACTTAACGCAACCTAACCTATTAGGCATGTTTGCCTGACCAGGGGGGCGGTAGCCCCCTTGAAGATAAACAACCTAGCCTGACCGGGTACCCCGCTTCAAGAAAGTAAAACTAGAAGGTAAACTAACATATAACAAACCTAACATAATAGGGCATGTTGTCTAACCGGGGGGGCGCGTACGCCCCCTTAAAAGATAACCAACCTAGCCTGACTGGGTAACCCCCTTCAAGAAAGTAAAACTAAAAGGTAAACTAACATATAACAAACTTAACTTTTAAGGGTGAGAAAGGATTGTAAAATGTTAAAAGTAATTATACACAGCTGAATAACAGAAAGGAAACTGGAAGGAAGGTGTAAATTTTAATGTCTGTAAAACGATATAATGGACTATGATTAAATGTAGGTGTTGTAATAATAATGTCAAATTTTAATCCAGGTATTGCTATGGGTGAGAAATGCATTATAAATGGTTTTGTTTGTTTGTTTATATGGTGCTTTTACATTGCATGGAACCAGTGGTTATTCAGCAACGGGACCAACGGCTTTACGTGACTTCCGAACCACGTTGAGAGTAAACTTCTATCACCAGAAATACACATCTCTCACTCCCCAATGGAATGGCCGAGAATCGAACCCGTGACCACCAAGGTGGAACGCTAATACATACCATACCAACCTCGCCCAACTTGCAATTTCACGTAACTGATAGGAAGGTAGGTATCAAATTGTCCTTAAACCTACTTCTAGTATCAACACTTAGGCATTTTAAGGTGTCTGTCCTCAATTATAACTTAACATTTCAAAGTATATATGGTAAAATTATTAGGTGGGAATATGTCAAAACAGATATTCGACAAATATGAAGATAAAGGTAAAAGGAATAAACACTAGAATACATATAACATGTTTAAAAAACAAATTAGGAAAATTATTTTATGTAACTCAATGTATGGTTACCCCCAATTCTTTACTCGGTCCGATAGCAATGTAGGGGTCATACTGCAACGTGATTGGCTAAATACATGTACCCCTCCTGTACACCCCCATTTTTTTCCTCACTAAGGAGTCTGAGTTTAGAACAAAAGCTCCCTTACAGCTAGCGCTTGCGCAGTAGAATTGGCGCATGCGTAGTAGGATTCGGTGTTGCAATAGTAGTAGTAGTAGGTGGGATGTGGATGTGAAATGGCTCCACTATCGGTGCTTTTGTTATCTTATTTTCGACTGTATTTCATGTTTTCAAAAGTCATAAATGTTGGGAAATATCATAATATCAGAGCAAAACCTCCCCCCAAGTGGTTTCTCCCCACCCAAAACCCCGGTTCCCACTGGGGGTCCCCCTTACCGTAGGATAGAGTTGAACGGCAAAATTCTCCCCAGTGTTTTGTCCCCACACAAAACCCCAGTTCCCAATGGGGGGTCCCCTTCACCGTAGGATAGAGTTCAAAGGTAAATTAGAGTCGTCCAAATAAATACTTAAAATTCTTGTCAGTAGGTAAAACTGCACAGAAAAACCGCAACTGCCGAGTCCTAAGCACCGCAGATAGGTACCCTAGATCTACCGACTCAAGTATGTTTTTGGGAACGTGGCCATGTTCTGGGAGAGGTGGCGGCTCTGTTGCCGCTCAGTCATTTACACTAATGGGTTACAAACATACTGCCAATAAAAATAGCACAACTGATGACAGTAGGTTTACTACTTGAGAAAGGCTGTGATGGTAAACAACTACCTGGTTCATGTCTTAGGCTATAACACGAGCTTACTCTAATAATTCTATACGACTACCTATCTAATTTCGGTTAATGTCTAGGAGAGGGCCGCATGAGGATATCAGTGATATTCAATGTATTTTTACTAGAATGTGTAGGAATGTATGTAAATAGTGGTATACGAGTGAGATAATTTAGTGAAAATCAATAACAGTCGAAATATCAACGATCAAACTCACGCTACTCGTCTCCACCCAGAATTTTTCTAAGTCTGTTGTTATTGTTGACTGTGTGTTGTTTTTAGCTCAAATGAGCCCTGTAACTACTATAATCCGCAGACAAACTAGTCCACTATGACGTCTTACACGTTTGGCCAATCACAGTTTCATTTTCTTACACCGCATCAACTTTGGCCAATGGCACGGGTGTTTGAAAATGTTCTCAGTGCGACAATACATTATCTTACCCAGGCTTTTCAGTTTGTTCTTAGACATGGAGGCCGTAGCAAGCACTTCATCTCATATTGCACAAGAAGTTGAAATTCCAGCTTCTTGTCCTGACTGTTTCCTAAGTTACGGTGAATTTGTTTTAGCTTATTTGGGGAATATTGAAAAACTAGTGGATTCGTCAGGATACCTGGCCACTTCCTACTTTAAGTTGCATGTCTGGGAACCTTGCAACGGCTTCACGTTTTCCTCAAAGCAGCAGCACATCTTTATCAACCAACAGTTTAAGGTAAGCTTCTTTAATTTATAGAGTATATTATAATGGTGGTAGTATAACGATGTCTACAGCAGTACCATCACTTTGGATTTGGTTTGATGGATGTGTTAGGTAGTGGCCTTGAGGGGGGGTCGCAGGGGGGTGAAGCCCCCCCACTAGGCCTAGGTAGGGGTACAGGGCCCTAGGTAAGGTTAGGTGGTTGTATTAAGCTAGATTCGGTAGTGCCCCAAAAATCACTGTGACCTTAAGGGGGAGTCGCAGGGGTGGGGGGCAGAGCCCCTCCCCCCCGCTAGGCCTAGGTAGGGGTACAGGGCCCTAGGTTAGGTTAGGTGGTTGTATTAGGTTCGGTAGAGCCCCGAAAATAACTTTTCCTCCTCCTCCCCCCACCCAAAAACCGCGGTGGCCTTGACTATGGCAACTGACATTTTCCTATGTTATTTTACCCCCTGAACAAGAATTTAAAGTAATATTTATTCGGACAACTGTAATTAAACCCCCAAGGGCCAGTACTAAACACGGCGGTAATTCTTCAGAAGCAAGCCGCATCACCAGTTTCTAAAAGACAATTAAACAATCCTTCATTTAATGGTGTTTTCAGTGAATCTCATCTTGTTTTCTTGAGGATATGTTATTTTAACCCCTTTTCCACCCAACAAGCTTGGGGGCCCCCAGTTGGGAATCGAGAGTTTTGGGTGGGGAAATACCAGAATGGAGTGCTTTGCAGCAATAATAATTGGGAGCACCTACAGATTCACGGGCCCACTCGACCGCCGACCGAAATCGGCGGAAGAACACCAAAACCAATATGGCAGCGATACCAAAACAACAAGAAACAAAGTAGGGAACAACTACATATCCGTGACGATCGATTTATGTGCTGACAGTAAAGCCATGGCAGAACAGTGCTTCATGCCTTATCCGCATATTTAAAGATTCTTGGCAAGCACGGCATTTACTGGCAAGCGGTAATGTTGCGCTGCGCGCGCTAGCCACAGGGGTTACAGTAAGGCTACTTACCGTGGCGGATCACACCTAAGGCGTTCCTGTTGTAGACGATCCGACAAATAGCTCCACAACACTTGCAGTTTTTTTGCTTTAGAATTAAATGTCTTTAAGCATATTCAATCAACTTTTTTACCACAACTCGACACAATGATAAAATTCACCGTAACCCACATTGCACTGCAAACAATCGGTAGGAAATCGGCGGTCTGTCAAAATTAATGCCAGAAGGGCCAGCCACTGCCTCTTTCATGGCTACAGGAAGACAAAATGCCGGTTTTTGCTTCATTATTCGAGTATTCAGTCAAACAAGGATACCAGTGGACACTGGACAGGTAACTTTATTACTCCGCTGAAATGCTAGTGAAACTTAGTTTTCGACTAAAGTCGTTCGTAATTGGTTATGAAACCCGTGTCGTCATAACGATGTCACACCTCTCAGCCAATAATGAGTAACTGGAACTGCTTTTCTTGGCGTAAGAAAGTAAGTTAGAGGGCTCATTAAAAGTAAACATTACCGTAGAGGAAACACCTCTCCCGACTTAGGAAAAATTCAAGGCAAAAATTCATCAAGCTCATTTAATTCCACCCCGTTCAATCTCTCATATAATGACTATACTTTTTATATTGCTTTTCACATGCTCTTTCCATGTAGGTGATTATTTATTTTAATATCCAGTGCGGAGTGCTTCTGAAGTATTACCTTTAGGACTGGCCCCTGGGGGTTAATTACAGTCGTCCGAATAAATATTACTTAAAATTCTTGTTCAGTAGGTAAAAACTGCATAGGAAAACCTCAACTGGAATAGTCTGGGCCGCTGCGGATAGGTACCCTAGATCTGATTCTCCTGAATTATGAAATAATGGCTTTTACAAGGGGCCGCGTTCTGGGATAGATGGCCGCTAGGTCATTTAGCCTATGCTATATCAACCGAAGGCAACCTAACTTCCTCAAATGGGCCTTTCCAATGTGTAGTGTTAGTTACTAGAGGGAGTCTAGAAGGGGGAAAAGGGAAAGGGTTGCCAGCCCCAGTGGCTGATTGGGGTGGGGGGGGGCAGGGGCGACTAGGCTATGACCTAGGGCCCCGTGCATAAAAAAATATAGCCTAATTAAAACAAATTTATCAATAACCTTAAGGTGTCCAATTAGAAAATACTAAATTCCGGAAACCTACCCCCAACACACTAAAGCTCTAAGGGCCCTCTTTGCTTGCCCATAAATGAGAGAGAGAGCCCTCAAGTCAACGGTCTAGGGCCCCACACACCCTAATAAATCAGCCCCTGCTTAAATTGTTAATAAGTAACCAAAATATTATAGGAAACTGCCATTTCAAAAGAAATAGACCCGCGTGTCTCTATTACTTAGATTAACCCTAAGCTAGTCTTAATTAACCATCTTTCCATGTAAATTAATACAACAAAACGTTAAACTTTCTATATATCATTCCCATACTCGTCGACGTAATCCACAATATAGAAATCACAGGCAACAGTGACATATCTCTCCTTTACCCGGACAGCCGGTTGACAGCACTGAGGATGGCCGGTGGCCGCTCCGCTGACTGACTGACACTAAGCCCGACCCCCAAATCCCAGGACCCTTAAGCACCCATGAACGTCTACTCTAAAGAAACTACGGGATCCATAGTAGAACAGTTCCCTCAAACGCACATGTACATTGAAGCAAAATTTT